>NW_023615036.1:0-60001 GCF_013339695.2 Rhipicephalus sanguineus
TCACTGCCCGGGGAAATACAACTCGCAGGATGTGAAACCGATCACGAAAACTCACTATCTCGTCGCGAAATGCAACTCATCAGTAGAGAGATGTCATAGGTGATAGACAGACTTTCTTTAGGGGGGGGGGGCAATGTCCTTCCCTGCTCTTCGGCAATCGTGAACTTGGTTGACCCCCGGCGAGCCCGACCTAGATATGTTGGCGTGGCTTAAGCATGTAAGCTGTACAGTTTAGAGCGGGAGCAATTATAAAATATTTCTTAGAGAAGCCTATTTTTGGCTACTGCTCCTCTTTACATTTATTTGCGTCACCGGCACGAAACCTTCTGTTCCGAGCTTGCTCTAGGACCTGTTGTTTTGCACTCAGCTACTCATTTACGCAGACCCTGTCTCTGTGGCGGTTAGGTGATTAATAAATATAGCCATATTTATCCTCATAGAAACACACATCGTAAGACGAGCACTCGCGCGAGAAGTTACAAATACAACATGGCGCTTGTATTGCTAGCGTTCATTTGTCTATGTGATTTGTCAATTTCATCCTGTATTACCAAATATCTCAAGTAGAAATGATTCAATAATGGACCCTATACTTCAGACCACTGAATTTAGTTCTCTATGTGGAGGGGAAGGCGAATTTGAATTAAGCTTTCATTTGGCATGGCAAATTTTCATTCTACGAAGTATTTTACAATTATTTTTTTTCGGTTGTGACCGCCATCTACCTCTTTAAGTGCAATGAAATGCGGTGTGGCAAGCATTCCAGCAGTTCGCTCCGGATTACTCAAAGTACTACACGCGCTCTAAATTACTGCACCAGTTGTTACTATAGCATATCAAGAGAATGACGCTGCCTACCTACGGCACCATTCGCTGTCAAGGTAAACAGCACACGAATGGCAGCGATACTGGTAACGTTTTCATATGCCAAGGAAAATCGGCAGATGACGAACCACGCTCTCAATGAGTGCCCAAAAACAAGAAGGTCTATGCACATCTCATATTTCATATATTTTCGCATTATAAATAGGTAATTTTAGCAGTAATTTTGTATGCAGCGTCGAGAAATTGCTCGCAAGCACAGTTCACCATCCACGCCAGTTGTATTCATTGTATCGTTGACTTAAAATTGTTGGTGCAAATTGTGCTGTTTCCCATGAGCAATTGGTAAAAAATAAATGAACATTTGAAACAGTCAGTCATGTCTATTATTGTCTATTTACGGATGTTCAAATTTTTGAAGGCATTTCACGTAAGCTATTCAAGCATGAAGTAATTCTGATTAGAAACGTATGTTCAAAACATAAACTTCTTTACGTCCACGACGGTTCTTGAAACCTGAGCATTGAACTTAGCAAAGCCGAGCATGCCATTTATCATCTGAACTACCTTAATGTCGTGCGAACTTATCCTTAGGGCTGTCATATTTTTAAAATGACACACTGATATTTTAACTAAAATGTCGATTAACGAACCTATCTAAAGTGCAAGCGTTTGCTAAAATTTGAGGTGCGCACGTCAAAAGGTATACCAGGGCTCGACTTTCGAAGCATCACATTTTCGTCGCGACAAGGTCAATACAACCTGGTTTTCTATCACAAGGGCAGCGGTTCATTGTGGGCCCTGTTTTACGTAGGTGTATTTTCTTTTGCAAAATTTGAAAGGCCATGACACCTAATACTTCGCTCGAATCCAGTGTACAAGTGCAGTGCTGCCATATGTCAGAAGATGGGCCCACTGCTTGTGTTCTTCGGTGATTCCCAAGAAAGAAACAACTTGTTTCTCAACGAACTTGTGGTGTTTCTCTGGAAGGACTTTTCTTTAGAGGAAGTCTGAAACAGTTCCCAAATTCATACTACTTATGTGCGAAAGCAACATGCGGCTTATGAAGGGCGACATATTAGAGTTCTCTGGATAAGTGTTCTGGACTTATTATTCTTTAATGTTATTCTTGAAGTTACGCGATCATTTCTGACCGCGCACACATCGACATTTGCCGCTCGCGGCGAATGACCTCACATGGACCGTCACACTCAGCGATTGAACACTCGCTATTTCGACCCAGCTATGGTTGTCATTCGGGGACAGCGCTCTGTATATTTTGTACATATGTTGGCGAGAACTTCACAGCAAATGTTTCAGCAAACTTCTCTTGAGACTATCTAGAATAATGTAACAACCACATCCTTTCTTAATCTTTGAAGAGCTTACACAGTCACGATGTTTGCAAAGTCGTGACATAAACGCTCGGAGTTTCATTCTGCGTCATATGCACGCCAAAACTCCGAGCGCGTATGGGCCATAGATATAGGGCAGGCCCTCCTGCTCACCACTGGTCTACTAAAGATGAAGAAGAGCGGGTCTGAATGCGGAGCGAGTTCGAAAATAAAAACAACAGTGAAAGCTGGTACTAACCATTGTGATTAACGCGCTACTAAGCACTATGAACCGCTAATTACACTTAATGACGGTGATCACGCGACGCGCAATGTGCGGAGTGTGAAATAAACGCTGCGATAAACCCAAGCCAAACGTGCGTGTAACCTCACTAAGAAACACAGTAAGAGTGATACACCGTCGGGATTACTCCAGTGATAAACAACGGGGTCACACACGTGAGCAATGACTCAACTTCACAGAGTGCTTGGGCTGTCTTTTTTTCAGTCCCGTATTTGCTACCCACAGCAATCGCGTAGCCCGTGGTGGGACGGGGATTGGGTTAAGGGACTTGTTAAAGGATGATTGTTAAGGTAGCATTGTATACCTGCACTGATTACGTACAGTTTATTGTGCCACAGAAAGTATGTTAGCGATATAAAATATGCGCGCGCGTTATTCTGATGTAAACAAAAACGTTCGATTGATCTACGCCATTTTCTTTTTAATGTCCATAGCCACTTGAGGACTGTTCGTACTGGTCCTTCTTCAAGGACATGTGCCATACAACTGACTTGACGGCTGATACACAGCTTATCTCCTTTCTGCCCTGTAAAAAGTATAACCCATATACACAAGCAAAACATGCAGAAAGGCGCTGCTTATGAGGGCTTATTTTTAGCAGATGTGTAAATTATACATCAAGTTGACCACATGTGCGACGTGAGCAACGCCCGATGTAGTGTTTCGTTTTCAAGACATTAGCAACAAAATTATGAAAGTGGATGACCTACAGACTGCGCGCGTCGTGTTTGCCTTCTTGTAAACTTTGGAAGGCCTTGCCCTGGCATTTGGGACAGCGACAAACGTGGTGCGACTTTCAAAAAATTCTTGCCACGAGCACATTGACATTTCCAAAGGATATATCTGAGCTTTTAAAAACAGCATTACTGACAATAGGTGATAATAAGGTAAGGAAGCCATCCAATCACGACAGAAGTTGAAGAGAACACTGTGGTTTCAAGTTGTCAAGCTCGCATTGATAGAGCATGCGTCGCTAAAACTCGAGCGACATTGCATTTTCAACGATTTCTAGGGACGTCATGGAGTGGGGGGCGTAAGCATTTACACAGCTGATAGCGACACATGCTGGCATCTCACATCAGGAAGGCCAAACCTACAGCTCACACAACAATGTTTTTTTTTTCCAAAAAGTTTTCAACTCTGGCACTACATAGACGCGGCAAGTTCAGTATTTCAGGCAGCTTAGATTGGATATGCCGCGCGCTCATTTGCTATTATTATATACATCTAGCTGATATTAAATATATCTGTTTCAATAAAACTCCTATATTTAATGATTCCTTTCTTGTAAATGTGACGATTTTCACTGATTATACAAGTGAACAGTGATACCTTGCCTTCTGGTTCGAGTAGATTACTCTATATAAAATAGTAATCATCAAATAACTGCAAATAAACACACAACAGCCGTTGTGCGCGACGTATTTTATGGAGTGAGCCAGACTCAGAGTGGTGCACCTCATTAAGGGCAATGTTCAAGCGCATAGCCAATGTTATCATAAAGTAAGATTAGCCATTGCCGGTATTATGTGAGTAGTTACGGTAGGCTACTCACAGAAAACTTTGCACAAACTCATACACATTCAATATTTTAATGTATATCTTTCTGTTATTATGGCTTTGTACGGTACCTGTTACGTCCCACTGTACATTACTGGAACTTTTCTTTTATGTTTTGGTCATAAAGATGATTGTATTACTCTGACCGAGAATAGCGGTCGGAAAAATACATAGCATGAGAACTAACAGACAATAATCCCAAGGAAAGCATAGGGGGTGTTATTTGTAGAAATTAGGACATAAATGTGAAGTAAGTAAAGTGGGCAAAAAGATAACTTCCAGCCGGCAGGGACCGAACCTGCGACCTTCGAATAACGCGCCTGATGCTCTACCACTGAGCTGCGGCGGCAGTAATCCCATCGTCCACTTTATAGGGTATATGTGTGCATTTAAACCTGAGAGTGTTAGTCAGCGCCGATCACAGCCATGGCGGCGAGTGTTCCACACTCGCCGCCACACTCGCCGCCGAAGCGTTATTCGAAGGTCGCAGGTTCGGTCCCTGCCGGCGACTAGTTGTCTTTTCGCCCACTTTACTTTCTTCACATTTATGTCCTAATTTCTACAAATAACACCCGCTATACTTTCCTTGGCATTATTGTCTGTTAGTTCTCTTTAATATTGTGCCTAATAAAGAAAACATTGGCCGCGTATCTGCGTGCTCCGCTGCAAATGCTTTGTAAAGACGATAGAGGAGGCACTGCGTCTACGCTGCGTTAGAGTTACTGTATATGCTACCTTTAGGTAACATCTAAAGATAGCATATACAGTAAACTACGCTGCGTGAGATAAGGACGCCATCTGCCAATACATAGGGAAACATGAGCTTGTGCAGAGGGTTTCCTTCCTCCGTGGCAGAGGGTGTTTGTCGGCGCGCATAGCCTGGCATTTTCAGCGCAGCCGCAGCCGCAGCTTAAGAAACTGGGGTCTTTAGAATTATGTATCTATGTATTTTCTATTAAAGGAATACACCACCTAATACTTACCTAGTGATGTTGCGCCTCAGATATGCGTAATATTTACTTTTTCATCGACAACGTTCACAAGTATGAACAGCCGTACTAGTTCATGATGGGTGGGCAGTAAGCAAGTGGTTCAACTTTGGCCGAGTGGCTGGATCGGGTGACAGACAGACAAACAGAATGACAGGCCAAAATTTCGGCGTTTAAGTTCCCCAAGAAAGAATATCGTCTTTAAAAACGAGCCCTTAAATGTCAGCATTTTTCCTTCATTCTATATAGCATGAGTACTATTGACTCCACATGAAAATGTGAAGCACCAAGAGTAAACAAACGTGCGCATTATTCATCAATTTACTTGCATCAGATCACTTATCCTTGCGAAAAAATTTCCCTAGTAATGTTTATAGAAAAATTTGTCAGGCCGGTGTTTTCATTGTTTTCGGTCAACGCGTTATACATAGCCCTTCCTGTTCTTTCACCAAATAATTGCACACATGGACGTCTTTATATCTGCTGGCTGGTTTAATCCGCGCTCTTAATAATCACGTTAATAGTACCAGGATGCATAAACTTCCATCCCGTCTTGCACATTCCCTTTGTAAGTCTACAAATGCGCGCACAGCTTATGTGTACGTTGTCTTGCTGTTGAAAATATAAATTTTAATCACGTCTCTGAGCGCGCTTGAAGAATATACATTGACTTCCGTAAAGCCCAACATATTTATTAAATTACATCACAGGTTATCACTGAGGCAGCCGGTGCTGAAGATTGCCGTGGGTAGGTAATGAAATCATAATAGTACGCGAAACAAGGCATCACAATACAATTTTTCTTTCTGAGAATGATTTAAAGCACGACCGGTTGTTGTTTGCGGTTATAGGGACCACCACGTGGAAACACATTGTTTTGGCTTGTTTGATATAAGGAATCTACTAAAATTCATAGGGGAGACATTTGAGCTGCGCAATGTGCACGTGTTCACTGCCAATCAACTGCCACTTGAGGAATTTGGTCACGTCACACAAACGGCTAAATGGTCAGCCAGTGCGATACATCAAACAAGAGAAGCCTATTAACTGCGCAATTGCTTTCGTGCGACGTTCGCTTCAAATCCGAGCGCACTGCGAGGAAGCGAAGTCATTCCATCATACGTACGACCTTGAGCCGACGGATGTGTTGGAAAGGGGGCAGAAAAGCTGTTGAACTTAATCAAAACAGCTGGTCTTCGTTCGAAAACACATCTCACGTGAACGAGCCCATATGGAATGTGCACATTTGGCAGCGGAATATCGAAAACCCACAGACTGCCGCAGTTTTCAATTTGAGGCTTGTCTTTAGACTGAACAAATGTAAAGTTACAATGAGGTTTCAGTCCATGAACGTAGGCAACGGGCAAGCGACTTGTTGCAACCCCTCGTGCATTGCACTCAGGACTTCACTTGACGACAACCCGGATGGCCTCAACACACTTAACGACGGGGATGGCACAAATAAATAATTTGCGCTTGCGAGTAAACAAGGTTGACCCGCTACTCCTTGAGCTAAATATTGGGAAATCGAATGCTCGGGATCATCGACTGACATGCATGCGTACGTTCTCGTGCAACGAGACACCGGGAAACTGAACGTAATTAGTACGCGAATGAGTTCTCCGCCTACCCGCGTCGCCGTTGGGGGGTCGCATACGGCCCTTTCGCGACGCTTTGTTGCTTCGTCTGTCTCCTCCTCTCACTTTGCCTCCAGGTGTGGCACTGCTTGTGGGGACAAGCTCCACGAGGACAATATGACAAATGGGGCATTTACCTTTACGTGTCAAGCGGATAAACAAATAAACCTCTAATTCTCAGTCACGCACTGTCTTTGCTGGAAAGTGAGATGGCGGGCATTCGACTGTTTACAACGCTAATAATATTCTAAGCCGTCGCTGTTCTTTTCGCAATGTTTTCCCGTCAGGAGTACACTCTTAATCAGGTCCTGGCTAAATGCTGACTATATTAACTGGCCGTATTAACTACAGCCCTAGAGATCGTTCAGAACCGTGCAGCTCGTTTCGTGCTTTCCAATTACAACCGCTACGCCAGTGTCTCTTCAATGAAAGCTACCCTAGGTCTACCAACACTTAAGTCACGCCCTAAGTACTTCCGCTTAAACCTATTTCACAAAATCTTTTACACGAATCCAACACTTAAAAATGACCTTTTCTTTCCCCCAGATTATGTATCACCACGGTTCGACCATCGTCTCAAAGTTAAAATTCCCATATGCCGCACTAACACTTGCCACGCTTCTTTTTTGCCGCAGACAAGCAGTGACTGGAACCACCTTCCTGCCTCCATTGCTGCAATCGAAGAATCTGCCGCCTTCAAAATAGCAGTTATAGATGTATTGTTCTCAGACCACTCCTCTCTGTAATGCCTTCGGGCCCTGAGAGTATGAAATTAAATGAATAAATAAATAAATAAATAAATAAATAAATAAATAAATAAATAAATAAATATCCAGGAAACTAGATGAAAAATATCCGGTTTCCTGGCTATATGTAACACTTTAAGTGGGACCGGTTTAAGAGTGTATCTGCGGTGGGAAGGCTATTCCACCCAAATATGCGTCGTTCCATCAAGCTTAAAGGGGCCCTGCAACACTTTTCTAAGTAGCCGTGGAATCGCTTCACTAAAGGACCTTATTGCCTCACGAATCGACCACCGCAAAAAAAAAAAAAAAATCCGTCCAGTACGAGCGGAGTTACAAAGATTTGTCGTACGCTGTAGTTGCTTTCTGTGTTCTCTCAGCCCGACGAAAGCACTGGGAGCTAAGCAGGGCGGGATGGTGCGGAGGAGGAAGGTACGTCACGCGCGCCTCGTGACTTTGCCTTTTTTTTGCCTTTTTGCCTTCTTCGAACGCGCGGCGAACTTTTAGTGCGATCGCGCGAACGTGCAAATGGTTGGCTCCCGCGGCGGCCGCAGTAACTACCGAGCGCGCCATGTTGAAATCAGCCAATGGCGTGGAACTTGAGTCAGCGGTACAGTGGTTTTGAGTAAGTGGCATCATTTGTCGAGAGAAGAGGAAGCGATTTTTAGCTGACTTTGAGAACGTATTGTAAATCCCAGGCCGCGTGCTGCGCTATAATGCTTGTATCGCGTGTTCTCGGGAGCCTCGACTACTGATGGCAGCGTTTTCCGACCATGCTGAAAAAGTGTCGCAGGGCCGCTTTAAGATAAACAGCGCAAAAAAAGCATGGCGACGGGAAGAAAACGCACAGGACATGCGCTGATTCCCAACTAAATTTTTATTGACATGACAGCATCATATAAGTACTTGCGGTAACAATAAGAAAAAAGAACAGGAGAAAAATGCAGTGACAAGAAACCACGAAAAACATAAGCAATCACAGTGGCCTGCTGCGCAAACCCCCGCATTCTAAGAAACAGAGCTCTCGATCAGATAGTGCAACCGATGCTTTGCTTACGCACCAGCTCTTTCCTCGCACCATCTGAGCAGCCTCACTGATTACGCGCGCTTCCTCATCCTTTATCTTATCCACAACTGTGGTCCTCTGAAACTGCGGAGTGCACTCACACGTGCTCACATGCAGGGCCAGGAAGCCATCTTTGCCATTACGAACGTTATTGGCGGGCTCACGTGAGCGCTCGTTTAGGCACCGGGCCGTCTGGCCCACGTAACACGCCCAGCAAGACAAGGGAATCCTGTACACCCCACCTTTGACGACACATTGTTTTCCGCGTCTCTTTACGGGACAGGTCCTACTCGCCAGCTCGGCCAACCTTGTAGGGAGCACGGAAAACAATTTTCACATTAATGCGTTGTCCTGTTTTCTTAAGGCGATGGGACACAGAGTGCATATGCGGTATGACTGCCACTCTGCCCCGCTTTTCAGCCGTCGTTTGTTATCTGTCGCCGCCAGTGCCCGCACGTTTCCTTTTTTTGTCCACTGCCTCAGCTACAGAAATTAGCAAAGGGCGCAGGGTACCCTGCTTCTTCTAGGCGTTTCGACTGTGCCAGGAGACTAGCTTTCGAGACGTGTTGGCAGGACCTCTCCAAGGCGTTCGAGAAAAACGACTCTACAACGCCACTCTATACTAATTTACTCTGAACCGATGTGAACGGAAGGATAGGCTTCTAGGAACGGGGCTCGTAACGCCAGCACGTGTGGTCCTCTGAGAATGAAATCCTCAGATCTAGGAATCAGATGCTGTCTATTTCCGGCACCTCGTAAGTCACCACGAGCGGACAGAGGCACCCGCGAAACGTTTCTAAAATCTGCATGACCTGATAATGAAAAATCAGTGAATCACATTGCATATATATCAGATAATCATCCACATCTAAAAGGATAATTTGGTAAGCCGTTCATTCAAGGCCTTGTCAAATTTTTCAAACAACAGGCCGCTCAGAAAAGGGCTTTGGAAGACACGATGGGGACGCCTTCTTTTGGAATGTATGTCATCTCATGCCATTCTACGGAAGTTGACGTAAGCCACAATGATACGAGGTCTAAAAACCTTTAGAAGTCACACTCGCAGTGTTTTGAAATGGCAACACTGCAAAAATGCAAATGCAATCTTTTATGCACATTAGGGAATCTTTGTTAGGAAGGGAGTTATGGGGGTCTTTTATATCAATCGAGAAGTCCTTCAACATGGTGTCCGATTGCTGCTTCAGAAATTCAACGACTTCTCCAGAATTTTTTATTCTGAAAGGGTCATCTACTAGGAAAAACGTGAGCTTATCTTGTACAAATCGCTCTAATGTTGCGGGCCGTTTTACGTGGGCCAGATGGGCAGGTACTTACCTAAATGAGCGCTTACGTGAGCACGCCAGTAACATTCGTAATGGCAAAGATGCCTTCCTGGCACTACATGTGAGCACGTGTGGGTGCACTCCGCGGTCTCAGGAGACCACAGTTGTGGATAAGATAACAGGATGAGCAAGCGCGCGTAATCAGTGAGGCTACTCAGATTGTGCGAGAAAGGAGCGGGTGCGTCAGCAAACCATCGGTAGCACTATCTGACAGAGAGCTCTGTTTCTTAGAGTGCAGGGGTTTGCTCAGCAGGCCACTATGATTGCTAATGTTTTTACCGGTTTCTTGTTCCTGCATTTTTTTTTCGTTCTTCTTTCTTATTGGCACCGCAAGTACTGATGTTATGTCAATAAAAATTGATTTGGAAGTCAGCGCTTCTCCTGCGAGCGTTCTTTCCTTCGCCGTGCTTTTTTGCGCTGTTTATCTTAAGTATATGCAACCAACTAGCCCAGTCAGCTACTCCACCAAGCGCTCAAATTGTTTATGTAGAAAGAATTCTTGCTTGTACAGTACTCACGGATCCAAGCGCGACACCAATTTTTTAGTATAACAACTTGTATGCGCAATTTCTCGAGATAACCACGTCATGTCGCGACGGATGGGGCCTCTAAAGGTAATGTTGGCTCTGATCTACGCGTTCGAGTCGAAATTACGTCGATATGACCGAACTGAAGTCGGTAGAAACGAAAACATGTGCAATACTTAGCCCTAAATTGTCCTATTTCAATCCGTGAGTACTGCACATGAACTGGAATTATTAGTGGCGGTGTTACGTTGCTACCGTCAGTAACAAGTCTGTATTTTGCGCTGAAGCTCGTACATTTTGTCACCGTTTCTTTGTGATAGGTTTGAGCGTGAGCGATGGTGGTAATAATTTAAACACCAAGGACCTCGTCCAAGGTATGCTGTACAGTGGCGTCAAGTTCGTTCCACACTGCAAATAGTCTTTGCAGGTTGCAAAGAAATACATTACACTGTTTGTTTTATCACTCAGGCGTTACGCTTTTTTTCCTCCGTCGGTGCATATGTTGATGCTTTTCCTGAAAATTGGTTGATTTTTAAGAGATGTGATGAAATCTAATGTGCTGCCATCACCGAGTTTCGTGCAATAATCACCAGAGAGAATTTCGGCGCTACCGTCGTTCAGCTACCGTGAGAACAATGCTCAGCACGGGCCCTCGCCTATGAGTTCAGACTTTCTTGTTTATTTCGTTACTACCACATGTCGGCCCTTATTTTTGAAAGTCCTAATGTAGTCATCTTTTTTTATCAAAAAAGTAACTAATACGATGCGAATATATGTTTATTGCTAATTCCACCGTTATAATCTCTTACATTGGTAAAAACAAGCGATTCACAGAGCAATAAAGCGACATGGTGTCAGAACGATGACCGTTAAACGAATTTATTTTCTAATCACCACTTCCATGATGGCTATACAGCCACGACCCACTCTTTGTAGCTCCTGAGCCCTCTACAGTATTTTTATGCAAAACTGGGCGCGGAAGTCCACGTGTAATAATGTCCGATGTGGCGATGATTGTTCTTCATCGAAGAATAAGCCAGCAAAAGCCTTCGCCAGTCTTATTACCTTTACCAAGCGTCAATCTCGGCTTGAATGACTTTCTTCGTGGCGCAAATAGAATACAGGACAAATGTAAGCACACTCAGACCTTACTCCTGTCTTTGACTTACGGCACGAAGAATCCCTCTTAAAATGTGTCACTAGGAAGCCCGCATTGCATCCATCGTGAAATCAATCGCGGTCTAGTAACGTGCAATATAGTGGCGCAAAAGTGCAGCAGATCAAATGAGAGAGAGAGCGAGAATAGGAATAAAAGAAAGGCGGGGAGGTTAACCAGGGCTGAGCCCGGTAGGCTACCCTGCACTGGGGGAGGGGGGAGGGGGAAGGAAAGATAGAGAGGAGGAGAGAAAAGTCACTCTTTCAGCCGGCGTAAGAGTTCTGCGTTTGACATCACAAACGGCGAATCAGTCCGGTGTCCTTCAGAAAAACGCAACAGCGCTTTCGTTGCCTTTCGGAACTGTGATCGGCAGCCCCATGGTCCCAATATTTTCGCGACAGTGAAAGCGCTTCCGTCCATTTGATTTAGTGCAGTGCTGAGGTGAAGCCTCTCGGTTGCGTATGTCGGGCAGTAACACAGAAGGTGCTCAATCGTTTCCTCAACGGCACAGTCGTTGTACTCGGCGTTGTCGGCCATCTCTATCTTAAATGAGTAGGCGTTGGTGAACGCTACACCCAGACGCAGACGGCACAACACTGTATCTTCTTCCCGGGAAAGACCAGGTAGTAGCCGCAGTCGTAGAGAGGGGTCGAGAGAATACAGTCGATGGTGTGTGAACTGTGATGTTTGCCACTTTTGCAGTGTCATGTTCTGATCAAATGAGATCAAATGAGGGTTTGGTAAAAATACACATAGCTGATTGTACAATTTCTTTACTGAAATAACGCAAAATTAAGGTTTATTCGTGAGCACGTCCATGACGGACGTGTGAATGCGACTTCAAAGGAACACGCAATGATCTACCTACAATGCACGCTATAAGCGCTATGTCGGATACAGCGACAGGCTTCTACATTCATTGTATAGCGCATCCATGTTGATTGCCGACATTGGAGAAAAAAGAGTGGGAATTTCAAAGCGTGCTGTGATGAAATTGTCTAAAGTAATAACTTCTAAAAGAGAATATCTCATTGCGGACACATTCTCCAAAGCACAATTGGACCTTTTATGCCTCCACTCACCGGAAATCACCTGTCGGTCGGCGGAGCTCATGCTTCGGAAACATTAATTATTTTGCTGTCGCCCGTTCACTGCAGGAAAGAGCGCTAATGAAAGGCCAGGAAACCGTAAAAAAACGTTATCCCCGTTATCTATGTATATGGCCGCACGGATATTTCATTCAAAGAACAGCTGGGTGTGTTTAGATTAGAACGTCGGTGCATGTGCGATGACCCCCTTTTATTTCGCTGGAAAAAATATATTTTGTTATACGAGACCCGAGGACCACAACACCAATCTTCGTTTTGCGACAAGGAAAAGCTTGCTTTCGTCAAATAAATTCGGAAGTCTCCAATGAGCCAGAACAGGTTTTTGCGCATTGAGCGAAAATGGCATTTTGACGAGATCCTGCAAAAAAAAAACTATTGTACCCGCAGCACTCCACATTTCTCTTGGCATACTATGAATAGCGTGAGTTTACAAAGTGCTGTTATCTTGTAGTCTCGAGGTAGTCATGTTAGAAAAAAAATCACACCATCTCCCGCTAAAGGGGACCATGAGGCGATGCGAAGCAGTGTTTCGGCATGTAGAGCCCGCGTTCCAGAGGTGGAGTGGTGACGGGAAAGGGGAAAAGGGAAGTGGAGAGGGGGAAATGAGTGGGGGAGGGGAAGGAGAGAGGGACGGGAAGAGGTGATGTCGAGAGGGGGAGGGCAGAAGGGTAAAGGGGGAGGGGAGGGAAGAGGGGGAGGTGATGTGGAGAGGGGGAGAGGAGAGTGGGAAAGGGGGAGGGGAGAAAAGGAGAGAGGGAGTGGAGAGGGGAAGTGGAGAGGGTTTGCGCATGCGCAGTAAGGGTGGTCACGCCGCACACCACCACCACCACCACCGGATTGAACTCCGCTATAATATGCTTCACATCTAAAAGAATCGCGAATATCTCACATTCTTCAATATTGTCCTAATTTCCGACTTTCTTTCTCCGCTGGTATGACAGTCAGTATGTTCAAAATTGTCCTCGGCGTTCCCCTCCGTTAGGTTAACAATTATGCGAAATATGATTGTGGAGTGCAATGTGAAACGCAACCTAAAAATCCTTGAGTAAGGGTATAACTCTAAAGATGCAATATTTTGAAAATGAAATATAAAAAACAGCCGCTTCCGATTTTCTTAAAACAATCAGAATTAACGCCAAGCACGTGTTTTAGCTTAATCTCTAAAAATACATGTTACAATATTTTTCTAAGATTGACGTTACAAAGGCGCTCAAGTGGCCAATACGGCCACTTGAGTGCCTTGACTCTTCGATCCATGGAGGGCCTTAGATAGAGCATATAACAGTATTTACCGCTGTCATGCTCTTTAGGTGGTAAATATCGTTTCTCCTGTTCACGAAACAGCAAATTGACAGAAAAAAATAAGAACTGCTTTAAAGTACAAACTTTCGCATATGCGTGTTTCTACGCGTCGCAGTAGTACTCCTAGATAAAGCAATTATCGGAAAACTTCCAGATGTCTACTGGTGTTGGCTTTCTATGTGCAATTATTCATTCATCTCTAATGTACACAGGGTGGGAGACAGGCTATAAAGGATGAGTGGGTCCAGGCAGATATTATCCTGGAGACGCCCCCCCTGGATCTCCGTAGTCCTGTGTCTGGCATAGAACGCCTGAGAATGAGGTTTCCTCTTCACCTCCATCTGCAGAGGTGAAATGACTCTTGAGTGAGCACATGCTAAGCTCCTGTAAGGCGGTTTACGCAGGAACACCATTTTTGAACCCACAGACTCATGTGGAGATTTTACGGCGATTTGCTTGAAGAAGCTAAACAGTTCTGACACAAAGTGTCGGTTTCTCGGGTGGATAGCGAGGGCGAGAGACAAATAAATGTAATGCGGAAAGGAAGAGAGGCTAGCCGGAAGATCAATATCCGGTTTGCTACCCGGCACTGGGGAAGGGGTAAGGGGAGACAGAAATGTGAGGAAGAGAACAATGAAAAGGGGAGGGAGATAAGAAGGAACACACACACAAGGAAATGTAATAATCGTCCAACAAGGCGAGTCACTTGCAGAAATTCGAGAATTCGTCGCTTTCTGGTCCGAAGCTCTAGCTTTCTGCTGTTACGAAATGGATTGCTCAGAAAGCAGCTGGTCGTCGAGGTGCGCAAGTACTGCTGAGAGGGACTGTCTCCAGAAGCCACATTCTCCAGGAGCACCGAGGCAGGATATGTTCGATGATTTCTTCGCTGACGCAATAGTATCAGGCAGCACTCTCTGCAATTCCGAGGCGGCAAGCAAAGACGTTTGTAAATGACTCTCCAAGCTACATGCTGCAGAGAGCGGTCGTCTCGGATCGAGGTAGACCGGATGGAATTTTCAGTCGTAGGCATGAGTCCAGGTGATAAAGGCGGGTGTGGAGTAAACCGGCCGTGTTCCACATAGATCTTGCAACATCACTCTTGAGCGTGCAAATCTTTGTTACTGCGTGCCTTTTTGACAGTGGAATGGGTATCGTCACTCCATTTTCGCGAGATTTCTTAGCCGCATCATCGTCACGATGGTTGCCGATGATGTCGCAGTGGCCTGGTAATCACTGAAAAGTTATATCATGTCCGTTGTCTATTGGTTGCTGTTACAGTTGTCTTACTTCCAGCACTAACTGATCTTGTGGTCCGCAATGTAGAGCAGTTAGAAGGCATTGCAAAGCTGACTTTGAATCTGTAAATATGCTCCATTTCAGTGGTTCTTCACGTTCAATCCTGCGAAGCGCGCTGAAGAGAGCGGAGAGAGCTCCTTCTGGCATAGGGCCCATCAACAAGGCGATATTCAAATCTCTCATACTCCGAAAGTTCCGCCTTTACGTAATAACGCTTATACGAAAAACGTTTTCTGCATCTGAATGACTTCGTTAGGTATGCCACAGATAAAAAAATTGCACCTAATGACTGCAGATAAGGAAGGCTTCTTTGTTGTAGCACCGGAGAAAATGTTCTCCCAGAAAGCACTGGAAGCCGTGGCAAAAAACTTTGATCCAGCGTCCATAAAACCTGGAAAAGTTATGCAAAGAGCATTGTCGTTGTTAGAAGCAAACAACCTCGAGAAACTTGCCACAGCCGTTAAAAAGTAAAAAAAAACCTTCACTTGGATAGTTTCCTGGCGGCAAAAACCCACAAAGAAGACATTCCCTTTCGAGTAATTTTGACCTTTCTGCAAGCTCACCTAAAGGTACCGTCTATCTGTGACCCGTTCAGCATATCAAATTCTGAAGAACTTGTTAGTTTTCTTAAAGTCTCAAACCCAAGCAACCGGAACTTTCTTAGTGTTGATTAGAGCACTGCACGGGCCGGATTTTACGGCCCGGGCCCGGCCCGGGCTCGCTTTATGAAGCCCGAGCCCAGCCCGGGCCCGTGGTTCCAAGCGCGGGCCCGGCCTGGGCCTGGCGTACATGACCGAACCCAGCCCGAGCCCGGCCCGGGCGTACTTGACCGTACCCAGCCCGAGCCCGGCCCGGGCCCGTCTTTCCAAGACCGGACCCGGCCCGGGCCCGGGCGTTCATTACTAAACTAATCCAGGGCGCGCTTGTTCATGACCAGGCCTGACCCGGGCCTGCTAGAGGATGTTTGTTGTTGATGATGATTATTAATGGTGCCGTGCGCTTTGTAGCGGGCGATCGGACGGAAAATCCGGTGTGTACATGCATCGAAATGTTGCTTTTCCCACGGTGGTAGCTCAGCGGTTAAGCTGTTTCGCTGTTAAGTCCTAGGACACGGGTGCGATTTCCGCGGCCACGGCGGCCGCAATTTGGTGGGGGCGAAATGCAAGAACACCCGTGTATATACTTATCTTTAGGTGCACGTTAGAGAACTTTAGGTGGTCGAAATTGATCCGGTGCCATTACGGCGTGCCTCGTAATCATATCGTGGTTTTGGCACGTAATAACAAGGAATATAAATTAAATGTATCGTATGTGTCAAACTCGAATAAAAGACCGAAATCTTTATGCCTCCCATGGGAACAACCGTGATGTGGCCCATTGTTAGTGCTGTTAATATATATATATATATATATATATATATATATATATATATATATATATATATATATATATATATATATATATATATATATATATATATATATATATATTATATATATTGTAAAGGCGTTTATTGACGGCGGGATCGACGGCGACGATGCGCAGCGACGACAGTAACGACAGAGAGCAGACTCGCAGACCCTCACGAGGAAGAGCACGAGGGGCGTGCTCTCCGAGAAGAGGCGAAGAGGGCGACACACTAGAAGGCGCTCAAGAGGATGGCCCATTACAGCGTTCCATTGCTTCTGTACAATTACCCCGGGTACGCAAAGGGAGCCGCCCGGCGACCTAACAGCTGGTCACTATGAGCGGGTCATGGTAGGGCTTGAGGCGCTCCACGTTCGCAATGTCGCGCCCTCGACGGCGCATGTCCGAAGATGGCTCAGTGGGTTCAATCAGGTAGTTGACCGGGGACGTGCGTTCGACGACACGGTAGGGGCCTTCGTATTTGGGCAGCAGTTTGGAAGAGAGGCCAGTTGCAGCGGTCGGGACCGAGAGCCACACGAGCGCTCCAGGGAGGAACGTGGACTCAGAAGTGGTGGTGCCACCGCGAATGCTCTTCTGCCGCTCTTGTTCGTGCGTTGTAAAGGTCTTCGCAAGCTCGCGACATTCTTCAGCAAGCCTGGATGTGTCCGAAATAGGCGCACATTCAGATCGATCCGGCCTGTAGGGAAGGATGGTGTCGATTGTGTGCGACGGGTGCCTGCCGTACAATAAGAAAAATGGCGAGAAACCAGTAGTGCTCTGAGAGGCGGTATTGTAGGCGTACGTGACGAAGGGCAGAATGGCATCCCAATTTGTGTGGTCGGCTGCGACGTACATTGAGAGCATGTCGCCGAGCGTGCGGTTAAAGCGTTCGGTGAGGCCATTCGTCTGCGGGTGGTAAGCAGTAGTTTTGTGGTGAACGACGTTGCACTCTTTGAGAATGGCTTCGACGACTTCCGACAAGAAGACACGGCCTCGATCACTGAGCAGCTCCTGGGGCGGACCGTGACGCAGCATGAATCGGTGGAGCAGGAAGGAGGCCACATCGCGCGCTGTAGCCGCTGGGAGGGCGGCGGTTTCGGCGTATCGCGTTAGATGGTCAACAGCAACGATGGCCCAGCGGTTACCAGCCGAATTCAGAGGAAGTGGTCCATACAAATCGATGCCCACGCGCCCAAAAGGACGGTTAGGGCAAGGTAATGGTTCTGGACCTGCTGGCGGCACGTGCGTTGCAGGTTTTCGGCGTTGGCAATCGAGGCAGGAGCGAACGAACTTCTGCACGTAGCGGTACATCCCTCGCCAGAAGTATCGTTGTCGAATGCGGTGGTAAGTTTTGGATACCCCAGAGTGCGCGCATTGCGGGTCAGAGTGGAAGGCCTCGCATATTTCAGAACGCAGACTGCGTGGTATCACTAGTAGCCACTGGCGGCCGTCGGCGTTATAATTGCGTCGGTGCAGTAGGTCGTCACGAATGGCGAAATGGTGGGCTTGACGACGCAACGCGCGAGTGGATGGTGTTGCCGACGGATCCGTCAGCAAGTCGATCAGCGAGGTGATCCATTTATCCTTGCGCTGTTCGGTAGCAATGGTATGAACGTCGATTGAAGCAACAGCTATGTGAGATACGGCTGGTGAACGTACTGAGGTTGAGCAAAGTCCAGCAGAGAGAACTGGCGCGCGATTTCCTCGCGCACGAATGACTTCACCTCTGCGAGCGAATGACTTCACCATCCGAGCAAGGCGGAGTGGTCGGATATGGTCGACAAGCCAGCGAGCTCGGCGTCGCGGGATGGAGAGCGACGGGTCATCGACCGCTGCCGGCGCAGCTCCTCGTAGCTCTGGCAGAGCGTGATGACCTCGGTCACAGTGCTGGGGTTTTTGGCGAGCAGCATCGTGAAGGCATCGTCGTCGATGCCTTTCATAATGTGCCTCATCTTGTCAGATTCCGACATGGTGGCGTCGGCTTTCTTACACAAATCGAGGACGTCTTCAATGTAGCTGGTAAAGGTTTCGCCGGCCTGCTGAGCTCGTTCTCGCAAACGCTGTTCGGCCTGCAGCTAACGAACGGCAGGGCGGCCAAACACGTCGATGATGGCGGTCTTGAAAGCGGACCACGTCGGGGAATCGGATGCGTGGTTGTTGTACCACATGCCGTCCACACCCGCGAGGTAGAAAACCAAGTTGCTCAGCTTGCCTGCTTCGTCCCTTTTATTGGGGACACTCACCCGTTCGTAAAGCGTGAGCCAGTCCTCCACGTCGGTGCCATCCGCGCCGGTGAAGACAGGAGGGTCGCGGATACGGGGGACACCGGGACAAGCGGTCGGAGCAGGAGGCGGCGTTTGCTGAGCGGCATCTTGCGGCATGGTAGATGGCACGGTACGGGATCGAAGCTCCAGGGGCATCAGATGGAGACCGAAGCTGTGGGGACGGTACAGCACCTCCACCACTTTGTAAAGGCGTTTATTGACGGCGGGATCGACGGCGACGATGCGCAGCGACGACAGTAACGACAGAGCGCAGACTCGCAGACCCTCACGAGCAAGAGCACGAGGGGCGTGCTCTCCGAGAAGAGGCGAAGAGGGCGACCCACTAGAAGGCGCTCAAGAGGATGGCCCATTACAGCGTTCCATTGCTTCTGTACAATATATATTGTGATGACGAAGGGCAGCAACGGGCTTGGGCGCATGCTCGGGTAGCGCGAGGAAGAGAAGGACGAAGGCAGAGAATAGAACAGCCGGCCTACGAACGTGCGTTGTTTCTTGTTTCTCTGCATTACAATGGCGCAGTCGCGAAACACAGAGCCATCAGAAGACGTTAATCCGCCTGCCTCTATCATCCTTCGAAGCGGTCGAGTGCTTTCGGACTCGCAGCCACTACATTCCGGGGAAGGCGTCCAGGCCTCCACGGCGGCTCAACCACAGGGTGGCGACTCCGAAATGACGCGTTTCTTGGACGTGTTGACGCAACGCCTCACCAACATGGCAAGCAGTTCCACTACCGCCATTGGATGCGCCGCACCTGGGCCGCTACCTGAGACTGCTATTCCGGAATTTCACGGGTTTCAGCGCGATCCGACCACCTGGGTCTCGACCGTCGACTCTGTCGCCACGAAATACTCTTGGCCAGAGTCTAAGAAGAAATCCGTCGCGGAAGGGCGGCTTCGAGGAGCTGCACAAGCCTGGCATCGTCTTCAGGGAAGCAAGTATGCCTCATGGACTACTTGGTGCGCGGCCCTCACGTCCACATTTGCACCGCTTCCGGGAGCCTATGACACTCGCTTCATGGAGATGCGGTCGCGCCGGCAAGCCCGGACTGAAGACATTGCCGCATACATCTGCGACAAGTTATGCCTCCTGCAAGCTTGCGATATTGCCTGGCCCTCTGCGGCAGCCAGGCAGTATGTCATCGATGGCATATACGATTCGACGCATGCGGTCATACTGCCTGTGCAGACAGTCCATCAAAGCATCGATGCTTTTATCCGACAGGCAGCAGAGTTGCAGGAAACTGCAAGACGCCGCGCTCCTGCAGTCTCTCCACAGGAACCCGCTACCACGCGGTGCGGATGCTTTTCCTGCGGGCGCTTTGGGCATAGATACAAGGACTGCCCACAAACGCCACGCCAAGCCATCCAGTTCCAAGCGCGGCCACTTCCAACTGTTCGGGTCCGCGTCGACGGCATCGGTGAGCTCATGACACTCGTGGATACTGGAGCCCAGCGAACGGCGCTGCTTCGCCGACACGCCCCAGTCACCCTCCAGCCTTGGACAGAGCCGCCCCTACGGGGCCTCGGCGGCAGCGTACTCCCTGTAGGTGCGGTTGGCCTGCAGCTTCACACCGAAGCCGGGAGCAAGTTACTTTCCGCCGTTCCCGTCTTCGAGGACCTACCCGTTGACATGGTTCTGGGAGCGGACTACATCATGTCAGGTCAAGTGCAGCTCACCATACAAGGCGACGGCGTCCACATGCGTAGATTGACCCCGAGTACTTCTCCGGATAAAAGCTCCCAAGGTGAGCCAGCAACGCTGCACTCAATCTCAGCCGTGCTCGAAAGGCACGCATCACTTTTTGCCGATAGTGCTGCGCAGCTCCCTGGCACTAGCTTACTAGAACATCGTATACCGACTGACAATCATCCGCCGGTGTCTGTGCCGTTACGGCGATATGCAGAAAGAGAGTGGGCCGTGAATGCCGAACAAATAGAAGAAATGCTAGCCGCTAATGTAATCAGGCCGTCTTCTAGTCCATGGGCTGCGCCTGTCGTTTTAGTCCGCAAAAAGAACGGTAGCCTACGATTCTTCGTGGACTATAGGGAGCTAAATAAGCACACCATACCCGACTCATACCCGCTGCCGCGTATTGACGACGCTATTGACACCATACGAAATTCAAGATTCTTTTCATCTCTGGATTTGAAAGCGCGGTATTGGCAAATCAACGTCGCCGAAGAGGATAAGTGCAAGACGGCTTTCCGTACGCCTTTTGGCTTGTACGAGTTTAACCGTATGCCTGTCGGGTTGCGAACCGCCCCAAGCACGTTCCAGCGGGCCATGAATACAGTACTGGGTTCGCTGAAAGACAGGGGCGTAGCCAGAAATTTTTTTCGGGGGGGGGGGGGGTTCAACCATACTTTATGTACGTTCGTGCGTGCGTTTGTATGTGTGCGTCTATATATACGCGAGCAAACCTGAAAAATTTCGGAGGGGGAGGTTGAACCCCGCCAACCCCCCCCCCCCCCCCCCTTGGCTATGCCCCCGCTGAAAGCCTAAGCCTGCGTTGTGTACCTCGACGACATCCTTGTTATCGGTGTAACTGAAGAAGAGCATCTACGAAATCTCCACGAAGTTCTGAAGAGGCTGCATGACGCTGGATTCCGCCTTAACCGGGAGAAATGTCAGTTTGGCATCATGACAATATCCTATCTCGGGTATACCATATCCCAGGACGGCGTGCAGCCCCTTCCTGAAAGAATTCAAGCTGTGACCAACTATCCCGTGCCAACCTGTATTAAACAGCTGCAGGTATTCCTCGGAATCGTGTCGTACTTGCGAAAGTTTGTCCCCAACTTTGCGTCAACAGCTGCACCGCTCATGGACCTGTTAAGGAAGGGACACAATTTCAGTGGGGACCATCTCAGGACGACGCCTTCCGGACCCTTAAACATCAATTGACCCATAGCCCTCTCATGTGCCACTTCAATGAAGAATGGACTACAGAGGTACACACCGATGCGAGTCAAACTGGTATAGGGGCCATTCTCATACAGCGTGACCGGCACGGACGTGAGCACGTCGTCGCCTACGCCAGCCGCAAACTGTCTGACGCGGAGCGCCATTACCACTCCTATGAACTAGAGTGCCTGGCTGTCATCTGGAGCGTTGACGAGAAGTTCCGGCACTACCTGTTTGGCCGACAATTCACTATTGTCACGGACATAGGCGTGCGCAGGGTTCCCCATTAGGGGGGGCGAAGGTTCATCGAAGCGCCCCCCTACCCTACTAAGTCAATATATGGGGCAGAATTTGCGCCCCCCCCTCTTAGGTGACTAGAAGGGTCAATGTACAGGGCAGATCTTGCGCCCCCCCTCTTGTGTGATTAGGGGGGCGGCCGCCCCCCCTGCCCCCCCTGTGCGCATGCCTATGGTCACGGATAACTCCGCTGTGGCGTGGATGTTCGCTAAACAGCACCTCAAACACAAGTTTGCGCGGTGGATAGTTCGGCTGCAAGATTACACTTACAACATCCGTCACCGCGCAGGAGCACAAAACCAGGTTGCGGATGCCTTATCGCGAAACCCAACCGAGGAACGCTCCCTGCAAAACCGCGAAGACTGGATCATATTCTCCCAGGAAGAAGTTTCGAATGCCCAACGCATCGACAAAGATTTAGACACCATTATGAATTCCCTATCAGACACGGGACGCAACGCCAAATTTGCTTTACGCGACGGCACGCTGTATCGTCGACGTTGGGTCGAGGAGCAAGACGAACGCCACCTTTTGGTCATTCCTACTTCCTTACGTTCGAGTATTCTGCGTGCCATCTACGACACACCCGAAGGAGGCCACATAGGCTACCGAGCAACATTGCGCAAAGCACAAGAGCGCTTTTGGTGGCCGAGAATGAACAGGAGCGTGCGTTCGTAAGTTGCAAGCTGTAAAGTGTGTAAACAACACAAACGGCGTCCGGGCTGTCAACCTGGATTACTAACACCTATTACGCATCCGGGGACAATTTTTCACACTGTGAGAATAGACCACATCGGGCCTTTTCCAACATCGGCAGCAGGCAACAGATATATTATAGTCGCTGTGGACTGCTTGTCAAGGTTTATAGAGGTCGCTGCCGTGCCTTCCCTTGCCGCCAGTTGCGTCATAAGCTTTCTGCTGGACCACTTCGAATGGAGACACGGCCTCCCTAAGAAACTCAGCCCCGACAGGTCGACCACTTTCCGCAGTCGTGAGCTCCGTACCTACCTTCCGGCAAGCGGGAGTTGAGCATCATTTTCGCGGTAGCCTACCATCCACAAGCCGAACGGCCTGACAGAGAGGTCGAACCAGACGCTACAAGCTCGACTGGCACCGTATTGTACGAGCAACAAGCCGGTGAGGCCGACTGGGACGAGCATCTCAAAGCAGCTGCATACGCAGTTAACACGGCGTTGCAAAGTTCAGCCGGAACCTCTCCCTACGAAATCGTCTTACGGTCAACTACCAAAACTTGGCGCTACACACTCCTTGGACACGCCTGTACAACCTGGACGTTCTGCTGCACGAGGGACACTTTGCCGCAAAATACGAACCGAGGCGCGCAAGAAGATAATGCATGCCCAACGGGAGCAAAAGCGACATTACGACCGCCGCCACCGTCGGGCACCGCCATACCGTATCGGCGATGAGGTGTGGGTGCAACGAGGTACACCGTCCCTGCGAAGAAACTATGCGCGAAGTTTGAAGGGCCCTTTATTATTACGCAACAACTGGGCGAGAACACTTGGCGAGTGCGGTCCTCGGATTCTGACTCGCGCGCAGACAAAAGGAGGCGCAACAATTTTGCCGTGCATGTGTCGCGTATTAAGAATTGTGTCCGTAGAGACGTCTGAAATGCCGAAATCTGCTTTTCTTTCAGAGGTGCACCTTTCGCAGCGTGGCCGAGTGTGATGACGAAGAGCGGCAACGGGCTTGGGCGCATGCTCGGGTAGCGCGAGGAAGAGAATGACGAAGGCCAGAGAATAGAACAGCCGGCCCACGAACGGGCGTTGTCTCCTGTTTCTCTCTTGACAATATATATATATATATATATACATATATATATATATATATATATATATATATATATATATATATATATATATATATATATATATATATATATATATATATCGGACAGAGTGAGCGACGCCAGCCCCCCGCTCGCGAACGAGTTGGTACGCCACTGTACGCGATCGTCCGGAAATCGTCCGCGATCGTCCGTCACCGCCGGGCGCGGCGCGCGCGCTTCGACAGATCGCTGATATCGGCATTGCGGTGCGTTTGTGGCCGACTTAATTGATTTAACGATCAGAAGCGAGTCTGAGGATGCTGCTTTTTGGTCGGGCTTGGGCTCTGAAAGCAACGACGATGGAAACAAGACCGGAAGACCGGTCAGCTCTGCTTTCTGCTTCGGACCGTCTCCGTTCGCGTTTCAGAACCAGCCTACCAGGATGAAAACTGTAAAAAATGCAAGTGCGACTACAAAACCAAGCAGAAAACAAGAGATTGCTGCAAGACACGCGACGTTGAGCTATGCTAGCATAGCTCAACGTCGCAGTTCCTCGATGTAAAGCTAGCTTTACATCGAGGAACTGCTTTGCCGCATGATACGCCCAACTGTAATGCTTTCAGTAAGATTTTCGTTGCGAAAGTCCTGTTCAATGAAAAAGTTTGCATTTTTCAGAGATGGTGCCTGTTAGATGGTGACACATTTGGATACCTTAATATTCCTGTTATACTTTTTTCTTAGAAGAGAGAAGGGTCTCTTTACAAGCTCTGTTCAATTTTTTCCTGCAACCTTGAATCTGGCAATTTATGTCACTCGCGTAACATATATCTCGTTAATGAAACTTGGATTCGTGAAAAGTTAATTCATTCTGCGTTTCGTCGACATGTATTACACAAAATATTAGGTGCGTTAGTTCCTTCCGCAAGAAAGATTTCGTGTGACCTACAAAAAACACCTATTTTCCCCACAGTAAGGAAAGAGTTCAGCAACACTATGAACTCTTGTTCTGGACATACATGTATGTATTATGTAACACTGTTTACATTATGTAATACATCTTGATCGCACATGCACCGAAGCCTGTGGCCAAGTCAAGCAACGCATAATCATTGTACACTTCCCCTCTTACATATTCTCAGAGAAAAAAATAAATGAAGAAAGAACAATAGCTTATTTGTTTCGAATATTCCGAGACATCTCAGTGCTCTATAGTAATCAAAGGGGCAAGAAAAGAAAAGATGTTTGACTGACAACCCGTGAAAGCATCTTTTTTCTTGCAAAACTGCTTCACTGGAAGTGAACGCAGAGCCACAGAGCATGCGGTTTGCGCGCTTTTAGTTTAGGAGTAGATGAGTGAATACAACACGTTTCTGGAGGCAATCAGGAAAACTTGACCACAGGTTACCTCTGCATTTGATATGGCAACGTCGACATAGCCCTTGAAAATGTACTTTGGACTCGGGGGGGGGGGGGGGGGGGGTCGGCCTCAGGGGGGTTACTACCCCCGAACCAACTGAAGTATGCCACGAGAAACCTGCTGAGGTGCGCCAGTGAGGTACGTATTTTTTAAGCTGTGTATGAAGTGAAACAGCCTACCAGGTAGTAGCACTAATTACGAATTCAGCCTGTGAGAACGTTTTTTTTTTACAATTAAAGAGATCTTTTATGCTTGTATCATGACTGGTAAGACAATGTGTTGTACATGTTCACTGCTGTTTGTATGCTATATACCGAGTGCCTTTCTTTTCCTATGTGTTTTCTTTTATTGCGATAGCAATTATAGGGACTCTCGGCGGGTTTTCGCCGTCGCCGTCATGTTCGGTATATATATAGGGTTGAAACTTGGGCTAGTTGGTCGTACATCATAATGGAACGAGAGCGCAACCACACACGGACTAAATAAGGTACACAAAACGCAGCGCTATATATATATTCGTGTGACATTCCAATACATATATATATATATATATATATATATATATATATATATATTGGAATGTCACACGAAGAACGGCAAGCAGCTCAAAACTTGCAACGAGCTGCTCAAGCACAAAGGACGCACGAAAAGAACACACACAGGACGAACGCGAACTATCAGCGATCACAGCTCGACACTTGCAGCGCGCTGCTCAAACACAAGGAATGATGCTGGAAAAGAACGCACAGGTATACACAGGTCGAGCG
The DNA here is from genome assembly GCF_013339695.2 of Rhipicephalus sanguineus. Taxonomy (NCBI): domain Eukaryota; kingdom Metazoa; phylum Arthropoda; class Arachnida; order Ixodida; family Ixodidae; genus Rhipicephalus; species Rhipicephalus sanguineus. Next base: position 26,058 of record NW_023615036.1, read on the forward strand.
CGAACTGCCGCAGTTGTTTCTTTGCGTTTGAGCAGCGCGCTGCAAGTGTCGACTATACACAACCACCTGGCCCCTACTTCGGCTCTTTTAGCTAGCATCTTACTCCTTTCGCAAACGCGGCCGCTGCAGTAAGCGAAGTGACCGTGCTTCAACGCTTTGCGGTGAAAGCACGACTTACAAACCTCGCCCCTCACGATATAAGCGCGCGAGCACAGGCGACTAAGCCCTGTAGGTCAAAGTACCATCCCAACTGGGGCTAGACACAAGCTGGGCGACGGCATTTAAAGCGCGCCCTTTGTGCCCTCTCGCGGGTGATGGTGAACACGCTGAAGCTCCTACGATCTTTGCGCAACGCCAGCGGTAAGTAGTGTATGTAAATAGCTTGCCGTTAGTGAAATAGAGGACGTATGCTGCGTGGCGGAATTGTCTATCGCAGCGCGCTGTGTAGCCAGGGATCGCAGGTTCGAATATATATATATATATATATATTATATATATATATATATATAATATATATATATATATATATATATATATATATATATATATATATATATATATATATATATATATATGTATATATATACATATATATATATATATATATATATATATATATATATATATATATATATATATATATATATATATATATATATATATATATATATATATATATATATATATAATATATATATAGATATACCTTTACATGGTTAACCTCCCTGCCTTCTATATTTCTGCTTCCTTCCTTCCTTCTATACCTTTACAACTTCCAGTGCCTCGCTACCTATCAAAAAGCGCTGTTGTCTTCCGAGACTGTTGCACATTACCTAGTTTTCTGCATATCAGTTTTCAGACCTACCGTTCTGCTTCCCTTGTCCAATTCAGTAATCATGCTTTTTGCCACCACTGAAATGTGGCCACCATAACCGGTAATTGAAACCACAGCATCATGCTTAGCAGCGTGAGACCGTAGTGATTAAGCACGCACGGTGGGTTACGTTGCATACGTTCACGTCACCACACACTGATGACATGTCCGAAGTATTATTTATTAAATAAATAATAGAAACCTCACAATCATTACAGAATATGTGAGAAGCCAAGTAATGGGCGCAGTTGTTCACTAGCTGTCGCTGTCCATCTCAAACAGACTCCTCAGCCTTTTAACGGGGATGCCAAAATCGGTGTCGTCCCAGCGGGCCTCTGAGAGAAGCCTGCAAGCCTCCTCAAGCTTTTCTTCATCTTCCAGAACTGGGTACAGCAAGAGAGATTCGCACAGCCGGAGCGCAGTTGCCATGCGCACTTTGCTCCAACGATGCTCCAGAAACTGAAAGAGCTTGACGAGAACTTTCTTCCTGACGTTTCCTTCAAACTGGATCCAGGTGGCAAGAAAGCTTGACAAGGCCTCGAGTTTCTGAAAAGACTTTGACCTAAAGTGAAAAGAATAGACGTTACGACACTTGAGAACATTATTATTTGTTTTTATATATTTTATAATACCTCTAAAGGTCACTGAAGGGACATTACATGGGGGAGCAGACACATGAAGCAAACTGACGTTCCCTTACACAATGTCAGACAAGATTATGCAAAATAACAAAACCGAGCTAAACACACAAATAAAACAAAATACAAAATACCTTGAGCAAATAAAAATTAGAGGAGACATACAAAAATGACAGCAGCAGGCTTCTGTGAATTCAAACACTTTCTCTGTGCATACCAAACACCCATCTGACTGATTCAAATCACTTCATCTAACAAAGAAAGAAAGAAACATTTACCATAAAATTCGAGCAAGCACCCCCCTCCCTTTTCGGGGAGATTTGAGATATCCGCCAATGACCAAGCAAGCACCCCCTCCCCCACCCCCAATCTCCCCTCCCGCCATTATCAATGTTTCATTCACTGTTTTTATTCGCTTAACGAGGGCGAATAATGACAGTGAATGCATGCGTATTCAATAAGGCATTTTGCAGGAAGCACTCGCGGCTCTTCCGCCGCCATCTATAATTTTGACCTGACCTGTGACCGAGCAAGGCCCCCCATCCCTTCAGGTCTTGTCAGATTTGAAGGGGCCGCAGGGGGGAGGGGGTTGCTTGGGATTTTACGGTATAGTACTATTTGAGCCACGGTATACAAAACAAACACACCTCATTTAGCCATTATATTTTTGTAATGAATAATACTGTCGACGACAAACTTATTTGCAAGGCAGATGTAAGTTTGCTTGACAAGGTTCAGAACTTTATTATTGCTATAAAGCCAGTGAAAGATAAACACCTTTCCTAGAGACATCCGGTAACTCATGTATGGAGTTAACCTAATGGAACTTATGTACACTCTTTGCAACTACTACAGGGAACAACTAATGGGCATTCAAACTGGTATTTCAGTAAATATGTAAGTCCCACCTCACTTACTGCTATATTCACTTTACAGGGGTCTGAGGTTTAGGAATTCACTAAAGGAGCTATCTATGTTTCAGAAGATGAAGAAAAAGAAAAGTGGCATCTTGACATTGCTGATGCAAAACCAGTTAACACGCTAATGGTACTATTGATAGCTTAGCCATTATTGAGCCATACGTAGTACAATAACTATCAATACTACCATAGACCCTGTCGGTAATGCACAATCACTAGACATACCTCTTGTCTAACATTCCTACATAAACTTGACATCATTTCGCTGCTCTAGATTGCACTGACCTGAGTTTTACTGAAAGTCAGTTACCACAAAATTGCTGGCAATATATTGCTGTAAAAGAGTTATAAACTGTTGGTGCTAATAGACAGTTATAGTTTAGCGTTAGCGTGATAGCGGGGGTTAAGGGAATAGCGTTACCGTGCAGCAAACGTTGGTTGCGGAAAGAGTGTTTTAGTTTAGCGGGATAGCGTTTACGTGCCCAAGCCGGGACGGTGGCGCCACCTAGCGAAGGCTGAATGCATTAAAAAAAGTGAAAAGAACAAAACCGAGAATGCTCGCCTGTGTCCCCGCACGATGCAATATTACTCCTCTTTTTGGTGAAAACAAAAGTAAATAAATATGGACCAAGCACCAAAAGCGAAAATTTTCATGTTGCAGACTTGTTTACACCGATCTTCTAGATAGGCCTAGGGACGTTCGAAATGGGAAGCGATCTCAAAAACTACGCCAAGTTATCCGCAATACCGTGTCGTCGAAGCTACCTGAAGGCAAGCGAAGCCATTTCGCACAGTCGTTTGCTACGAAAGAAGTGGATCCGTCCACATCAACGCTAAATTCAGTTCGAAGCGGGCGTCCAAAACCGCCGCCATGTTTTACATACACTACGTTAACCACGCAAACACGGTAACGCTAAATCTGAAAAATAGCCTGCGTACGGTAAACGCTACGGGTCGTTTACGGTACTGCGCATGCGCACTTCGATCCCGCTATTCTGGTAAGCCCGCTATTCCGTTAAACCCGCTAAACTATAACTGTCTATTAATAGCAATCTACTGCAATACTACTGAGAGTATTATCAGTGGTTTTGTGGTGAAGTATTGTAATACTTTTAACAGTCTTTTTTACATTATTCATAGCTTTAAAACATTACCTGTGTCATCTACAGTACATGCACTGATAATTTCAAATTGCTACTTTGAATATAGATGTGGTGTTATCAAATCACGTGGACCAACATTTGTTCATCATCTTATATCAGTGACCATTTCTTACTGTCTCCTTGCGGTTGTTTCAACCAATGCTCGCAAGCAAGTGGCATATTGGAGCCAAGCACCAAACCCCTTCTTCTAAAAGTGTCATCATTGCAACTCTCAGTTACATTATTCTTGTGTGTGTTTCTTTTTCGATTTGGTGATTCTGGGCACTCTGCTCTTCAAGAGGATCCCAAGGTTGTTCATTTATTAACTTCTGGGGTTTTACATCCCAAAACCACGACATGATTGCTAGAGACACCGTAGCGGAGGGCTCCGGAAATTTCGACCCCCTGGGGTTCTTTAACGTGCACCTAAACCTAAGCACACGAGCCTCTAGCATTTCACCTCCATCGACATGCAGCCGCTGCGGCCGGGATTCGATCCCACGACCTCCGGGTCAGCAGTCAAGCACCATAACCACTAGACCACCACAGCGGGTGGCCTGTCACCGCGGTGGCAAAGACGCAAGCAAGAAATTATGAATTTTTTAATGCACAGTGACTAGTCTTCGCAAAATAAATTTTGTGAATGCTGTGCAAAAAAAAAAACCATTGTAATCGCATCTGCTTTCTGTGAAGCTATCAGCTGCATTCACCTTCTACTGCTTCGAGTTGCTCAAAAGAGGGTGCATGCAAATAGTACTGAACCTTCGCACATCTTTTTCAGTAAATGCAATTCTTTTTGACGAACTAATTTCTTCAGTATTTTGCAGAGTTGTTTATCAAGTGTCTACTGTGCACATAAAAATTTTTCTCATCCGAAGTTGGAGAAAGTTCGCGGTATGTCTTATACAAAGGCACATGAACTGATGTCCCTTTGTGTGGAACTGATGAGAACTGATAAACATCAAAATCGCGTCGATAGTTACTCATAAGGCATATCAGCAACCATATTGGTATTTCTATATGCCATCTACCGCTGCCACGAATATCAGCCAGTGTTAGTTACTGTTTCATCTCCACTATCTCTTTGCATTTATTGGGGACCATGAACATCGAAAAAACCTCTGTGAACCCCTCAGAAGAAAGACCTCTGATGCATCTTGTGTAAGTATTCAGGGACGCTGTCTGAAGATGCCAAAACTTACCTGTGTGCTTTAAGCCAGGCCTCCCGCTGCAGCACCTCAGTAAATTCAGGTGGAGCTCCTGCGAAGGCACCAGAAACTGCGAGGTGGTCCATGGCTTTGAGATACTTCGCCAGTGCCCTGTTCACGAATGCTTGGTCTCTTAACAGTCCAGTGAGGAATCCATACACCGACTCTCCAAGTGTGCGGTCCTGTCTGACAGTGCCAAAGAACGACAGCAGAGTTTCCTTGCCAAAAATGAACTGTAAAAAGAAAAAAAAAACGCAATGCAGCTCCACTACTGTGAAACCTGAGGAAGTGCGCAGCACAGGCACCTAGCGATTCCCGTTCGTAGAGTTCCGACTGCTCCATTCACCAAACCGTCAATGACACCACTTTTTCCTCCTCAAATGCTTCTTTCTCCGTGGCATGAGCATCTCAATAGACAGTTATAGTTTAACGGGTTTAGCGGAATAGCGGGCTTAGCAGAATAGCGGGATCGAAGTGAACATGCACAGTACACTAAAAATCCCATAGTGTTTACCGTACGCACGCTATTTTTCAGATTTAGCATTAGCGTGTTTGCGTGGTTAACGTAGTACACGTAAAACATGGCGGCGGTTTTGGACGCCCGCTTCGAACTGAATTTAGCGCTGATGTGGATGTATCCACTTCTTTCGTAGCAAACGACTGTGCGAAATGGCTTCACTTGCCTTCAGGTAGCTTCGACGACAGAGTATTACGGATAACTTAGCATAGTTTTTGAGATCGCTTCCCATTTTGAACGTCCCTAGGCCTAACTAGAAGATCGGTGTAAACAAGTCTGCAACATGAAAATTTTCACTTATGGTGCATAGTTCATATTTATTTACTTTTATTGTCACTAAAAAAAAAAGTAGTAATATTGCTGCACGCGGGAATACAAGCGAGCATTCTCGGTTTTGTTCTTTTCACTTTTTTTTAACGCATTCACCCTTCGCTAGGTGGTGCCACCGTCCCAGCTTGGGCACGTAAACGCCATCGCGCTAAACAAAAATACACTTTCCGCAACCAAAGTTTGCGGCACGGTAACGCTATTTCCTTAACCCCTGCTATCACGCTAATGCTAAACTATAACTGTCTGATGTTCACGCCTTGTGGTCTCATGTAGGCATCACTGTCGAAGCTGCACTCGCGCACCCCTTCGTAATGCAAAGTGGTAGCAAAGTGTATGACCAGCAAATTCATAATATAATCAAAGTTTAATTATAGGTTCATTCATTTTGCCCACACCACTCTGAACCCTTTCCAACAGGGAGCGAGAAGTTAAGAAATTGTGCAGCTTGAGTACACAGGTGCAGACACAATGCAACAATAGAAACAAACAGAGAGATGCCAGCATGGTCACATGTCTCTGCTTAATGCACTCTGTTCACTAAGTTTGAGATGTCCCAAACCACACGTGCAGTCGATTTCTGAGGTGTAAAGACACCCTGCATTGTGTAGACACAAATGATGTGCACAGATGGGATTCAAACACTGCCTATGCTAGCATGTTGAGTCGTCAGCTGTGCTACTGCTTTGTACCTGCACGTTTGCACCAAGCCAGCACCATTGTCAGCGGGGATGATGAAAATCGTGAACCGGTCCTACCCATTTCCTGTCCCTTTTAAAGTGAACGGTGTGGTTCAGAGGATGCCACTGCTGCTCCAGAGAGCGGAACGAATGACAGGCTGCAGCACCTTGTAAGTTGGTTCAGGTGGTGCACGAGAATCAAACGGACCCAATAAATGAACCCAGTGATGTGTGTGTCGCTTGCCTCCATTGTTGGAATGTTAAAACGTGAATGTGAATATATTTTGCATGGTTTAAGGCAACTATGACCACATGCTTCGAAACTCAGTAGTTGATGTCGAATATCAATCGCTCTCCTTTGGTCAGTTTTCCCAGTTCCCACTGCTGCATTATATGCCAGTTCGTCATCACAATAAAAATATTAAGGATACACAACCTTTTTGACTCTTTCCCTCTCCACTATTATTTTCCTTAAATATATATATACCCTGCAAGGGCTACCAAAATTAGTGGCTATACCAGATTAACTTACGAATTGATCGGACATGCCGCCCACACTGACGAGGAAGCCCTTGAGCAGGGGCTCGCGGTATGAGTCAAGCATCAGCATCTGGCTCCAGTAGGGGAATGTCTCCTTGGCGTGCCGAAGGTTGATAATGCTACACAGGTTGGCAGGCAGGATCTTGCGTGCTTCATCTCGGTGGGGAACGTATGGAATGTCAGGCACACTGCAATGATCGAAACAAGAAAATGGGTTGTATGAGTGCGCAAGGAACCAGCGCGTCGCCCCACTTAGCACATTTACTTGGCCCTAAAGGGCTATTCACATGGGAGAGAAATCCTGCTCCCCACTGGTAGGAGAGTCCACCAATGCAGTTTCAATCACACCACTGTCAGGTGATGTGGCCCCTCAGAGCTCCCCGAAGGCAAATCGCGAGCTGGGCTAGTTGGTGGTTGTTCGTAGTGGAATAACTTACAGTGCAACACAGTTAGAAAATGGAGAGAAGAAAAGAAGGACACCGGTGCTGATGTCCTACAGCGCTTGCGTCCTTCTCTTTTCCTCTCCGTTTTCTAACTGCATTGTGCTGCAAGTTATCCCACGATGAACACCCCGAGGGGACGGGGGTGTGTCTGTCTGAGAGCTACAAATGCTCCCGATGCAATGAAAGGCATCTAGCATTCACATGTGAAAGTGATAGGCTTTGCTGGTTGATGGAAGAAAGGCTCACCAGAAATAACATGAAGGATGGCTCTGCCATTATACCCAGGAGTTACCTGTATGAATACGCTAAAACCTCTATAATTCAAACTGCGTTATGAAGGAATGATGACTTTTGAGGGCTCATTTTTCTTTGTTAAACACAATATTAATGAGAACTAACAGAAAATAATGCCAAGGAAAGTATAGGGGATGTTATTTGTAATAATTAGGATATAAATGTGAAGAAAGTAAAGTAGACGAAAAGATAACTTGCCGCTGGCAGGGACCGAACCTGCGACTTTCGAATAATGCGTCCGATGCTCTACCATTGAGCTACGGCAGCAGTCATCCTCCTGTCCACTTTATGGGGTATATATGTGAATTTAATCCTGGGAGTGCTATTCAGTGCCGATCGCAGCCATGGCAGCGAGTGTAGAACACTCTTTTTCTGCCTTTTGGCGTTACGTAGCACATGATCTCTTTACAAGCTGGCAGCTGACCAATAATCCCTCGCATACTACCTGAAGGCATCAAGTCTGCCAGAACGAGACCCTCGCTATGAATGAAGGAAAGATGACATTTGAGGGTTCGTTTTTCTTTGTCAAACACAATATTAATGAGAACTAGCAGACAATAATGCCAAGGAAAGTATAGGGGATGTTATTTATACGAAATCCCACTTAAATTGGGGGAAGTCCTGCAGTTCTGCATCTTCTCATGCAAATTTGGATGAATAATTTGAAGCAACAACCTTCACCAGCTTGGTTAATTCAACAATCTTGGGTGTCATGTGGCAATACTTTATACCAATTTCACTGCGAACCCGGGGAAACAATGGCCATTTGGAGGCACAAGGCAATGACACATAGCCATGCGGATGACTGATAGATGAAGTGCCCCAGCCTCCTTAATGCCGGTAGAAAGAGAAATGGCCCAAGTATGCCTCGCGGGCAGCTAGGATGCAAGCCCATGGAGAAGTGCTTCACTGCACCACAGCAATCATACCCGAGTTCTTCAGTCATATGAGTTGCAAAAATCCCCATAGGCTTCACGCATAAAAATCCGGACAGACACGTCATTGGCCAAAATCGCAGAGGTGTGCTGACCTTGGCGTGCCCTGTAGGCAAAAAAAAAACTAATATACAGCAGACTCTCAGTACAAGAAAATCTCTTGAATGGAACTGCTGCTTAAATGAAAGAACTGCCTCTAATATGATTTGTTTTGTGCTTGTCTTCTGCACTCCTATTCATCTCTCAGTAAACGAAACTCCTGTTAAACGGTACATATTTTCCTGGTCCCTTCTGGTTCCACTTAACAAGTCTACTGTAGATGCCATTTTCTTTGGCTTTGCATCGCAGAAGACTGCATGCATGGTGAGGCGACCAGTGGGTTTATGTTTGCCATTTACTTTTTGCAGATGACACTAGGGCCATAGAACTCAACACACATATTTTGAAAGTGCTTTTTTTTTGCCCAACTCTACTCTTGCCATGGTAAATCACACAACAATCACGCAGACCGTAGCGATGAAGCGTGTTTTCTGTTGTCGTTCCCAGGTGGCACGTCAGTTTGCTATCCTCCGCAAACTTCTCCATGGGCAGGTCCGGGTTTTAGAAAGCAGTTTCTCAACTCCTATTATTGAAGAACTCTGGGTCATTCATCACACGCGGACAACATGTCACCTGCTCCTTGCAGCATCAACAGCGTGCCGTGACACGACAAATTACCCAATGTTCCTGCATGCCTGCAACATCAGTGTGCACCAGTGTGCTTGCAACATCAATGTGCACCATGCTAGCCTTCATAGTTTCTTTCTTGTGTTGTGCACTGTGGCATCGCCTGTTCTGCCCATTGACAGCCACCATCTTGGCATTCTTCAAAAGCTCAGTTTTACTTTTCTGGTCCAAGCATCCTCGCATATGATGGCCACATAGTAGAATGAAAGAAAAGAAAAATAATAAAGGCTGGTCTGAAGAAATTCACGATGTATGTGGACCTTTGATTGGCTGTTGTTCCGACAACATGTGTGCTGATTCCAAATATCTACTGGATTTTTTACAATCACTTTTACTATGCCTCATGGATGCATCAGATATGGGCACTTAGGCCAATTTATGTTACCTCATGCCTGGAGCAGCATATGCATTTCACAAACATACAGAATTCATTCATCCAATAGTAAGTTCATGTTTTCTTGGTTTTGCCTGTGTTTTGATGACATGAATTCCGTGTGACCCAACTATTTCACGCACTGGTAAGTCTTCTAACAGAAAATACATACTCCACTTTCACAAAGCTTCTAATATACCGCCTGATCTGGTGCAATTTGTAAAAATTTTAATGACCCTCAAATGTCCATTTTTTGCTTGACCTGTAACATTTGGAAATAGTTTTTCCCGCACCATTGAAGTAATCTTATTATTACGCATTGTTTTGCAATGTGTGCATAAAATATGCTGATGATGATGATGGTGATAACGATGAACCCAAAGAGAGTGGTGGCCTTTAGTAAAGCATGACCTTTAAAATTTTTCTTAAACGCTATGAAATAAGAGGTTCATTTGATTCACCTTCACCAATCCAAACTAGCTTACGGCAGCACGTCACATAGCCAAGATCTTTTTTCGGGGGGTGGGGGTGGGGGGGGCCAAGGCCTAATTGTTCGAAAGAAAGTCTTTCCATGGCAAAAAGAAAAAAAAAGTTGCCCGGCAATATAGAAGGCTGAATGAATATCGAGGGGTGGCACCTTGCCCCCCCCCCCCCCTGCCTACGTGCCTGGCTTACAGCAGTGCATGAGAAGTTTAAAAACTGTGCAGCTCGAATTCAGTGGTGCATGCACAGTGCGACACCAGAAACGTATGACAAGGTGACAACATAATGCAGGCCTTACCGTATTTACACGATTGTAAGTCGACATGAATGTAGGTCAACCCCCTCCAAACAGAACGGCAAAAAAAAAACACATGAGCGCATTTCATAAAGGAAATTTATTTATGCAGTCTAACTATACGTTGACTGAATCCATAGTTGCAGTCAACGCCCGTCCTGTCACGCACTTCTCTGTCCTGTCCTCGTAAAAAGTAGCGCTGAAATATTTTAAGTAGGAATGTGTCACCAACTAGCCCCGCAACGTGTTTTGTAAAGTCAAGACGAAAAAACACGAAGTCCGGTGCGCGAAGCTGGCTTTACGGCAGTACTTCACAGCCATGTAGGGAAGCTAGTTTCGCAACAGTGCGTGGGGATCATATTTAGAAAATTTTCCGCGAATCGTTGCTGATAGCGCTGGTTATACACAAGAAAATACGGTATATGTTACAGGTAGAGCCGGAATGCAAAGGTAATGTCGTAACCATGCCACAGCTTCCCTGATTTCTCCTTTGTCCCGCCAAAACTGACGCTACTAGTTTCTGTTTCGATTGTAAGTCAGCCCCCCAACTTCGGATTTCAAATTCAGGTAAAATGGGCAGACATACAATAGTGTCAATACGGTACTTTTGTTTGCCTTATGTATGCCATCCACATAACTTTGAGATGGCTAACCACCAGAAACAAACGACGAGGTGCCGTCACAGTGGAGGCCTTATTTTTGCCTGTGCCGTCCACGTACACTTTGAGAGGTGGCTAGCCGCACATATGGACAGTTTATGAAGCGTGAACACACCGCAAATTGCATAGAAACAGTAGACGCACATACAACTCCTACACCTGAATGCTGCATCTCAGCTGTGCTGCTAATTCACACGTGCACAACTGCACCAAGTCTGCGCTGCCACCAAAGAGGGCGCAGGAAAACCGTGAAGCAGCACCACATTTCACCTGCACCTTTTGAAACGAACGGCATGGTTCAGAGAATGCCACTGCTGCACTGCTGAAACAAATGGCAAGGTGCGGCATATCGTGAACTGGTTCACACGGTGCAGGTGAATCGAACGGACCTAAGCTGTGGCCATGTGTCTTTGCAAGTAAAAGATTTTCTCTATGGCTAAGACATTTCCCAGGCATAGAACAATGCTTCCAAGTGTTCCAGAAGGGTAATCTAGGATAAAGGTAAATCATTGTTAGCACATCTTCAAAGGCTGCATTCAAAGCAAGTCTGATGAGATATTTGTGAAAATGAATTACTAGTGCAGCACGTGGTCTTACTTGTACAGCAGCTCAACGAAAGTCGTTATCGCCAGGCGGCACACATTATCCACAGGCTCCACACTCTGTTGAGCTAAGGCACACATTAAGGACTTCACCTGTGCTTCAGGAACGGAACTGGGTGCTACTGATGCAAGGTAGCAGATGAGCTCCTGCAATGCACATAGTTAAGGAATTAGCTGTGTTTGGAATAAAAGTGACAACAATGACAAGTGCAAGAAAATTAAGCATTGCTACAGACAAAGCAACCAAAGATTTCAATTCTGGCATCAAGTTCTCCCCTCACAGGCTGATTCAAATGTCGAAGGTCGTCAGCTCGCTCATTAGAGCAGCCACAGGTGTTTTTGGTGAAGCACATGTTACCAACGGTGACGTCATCCAGATGCCAAACGTGTCATCATCCCACAAGCTTAGTAACACACCATTCTTATGTCGTGCTGTGTCACAGCAGCCTTGAAATACTTCAAACACTGAAGCGAGTCTAACAGAACTCGTTGCTGGGCTAGTTGGTGCATAGATAAATAAAGGAAAGCGGTGCAACATGGGACAAAGACGTAGACAAGGCAACATATACAAGCCCTTCTACATATTCGCTTGTCTACGTCTCTGTCCCGTGTTTCGCCGCTGTCCTTTATGTAACAGAAGCGAGCCTGTGAAACTGATCATTCAAGGAAAATTCGCGGTCAATGCTTTCACCTTTTTCACAGAGTACTTCTGATCGCTGTAAAGCAAAATAACCCTACATTTGATCTAAAATGATCAAATAACCTCGTGGCCCCGCCAAGAAGTGAAAAATGGCAAAAGTACCGTACATTATGGCAATCACCTTACACACGGCAACACTGAATTTCTTGGTATTTTTGAAATATATCGGTTACCTTTTTTACTTGGTAGCAGTCACTGTAATGCAATTACTTTTTTTCTCTTGGCTTAGGCTTAAGGAATGTGATGTCCCACAGACACTCAGGCTATGAGAGATGCCTTAGTGCAAGGATCCAAACAATTTAGACCAGCTGGGGTTTTTTTAGACCAGCTGGGGTTCTTGTTTGACACTTTTTTTATTAATGGGTGCCGCTTCTCTACTTGCCGACCAGCTAGCGGGTTGCCATCTGAATACAAGAACGTCAATAAGAAGCCTCCGCACGATGGCGCAAATACCACTGTGCAGTTCTACCTTGTCCGTAAGCGTATTGCCGTTTTCGCAATACCGGATCACCAGAAAAGCAGCAACAACGCTGGTGGCGATATTTTTTTTGTCGACTCATCATGTTTACATTGAGGGCTTAAAACTGCAATGATTTTTATATTCTACTTATCCGCTGGCGTAAAGCGTTCGTTAGCAACATATTCACTAACGCGCAATCTTTTGAAATTTCTTCTCCGAGAGAACTAGTGCCGTCGAGAATTGTCTCAGGCGTATTGTAGTGGCACAAAGCGTTGCAGAATACCACTGCTATTCACACTATTGCCACTCATAGCTCCGACTAGCTCGTGATTTGCAACAACAAAAAACTTTACGGTGACCTAAAAAAAAATAAAAACCAATATATCTTAGTCAAATAGCAAGGCGGTTCCGTATCAGTCACAGCAAATACATTTACAGGTTGTTTCACGTAACTATAGAACCAAATATCTAAAAAAAGTGGTGAATCGCGACTGAATGAAACCAGTAGAGTATGGTTTACCGTGATGTGGCGGCCATTATATGTTTTATATTGCGCTTAATTGGTTGATTAACTGAGGTCAATCATGCAGCATTTTTAATATTCATTGATTCATCACGTCGTAGAGGGCATTCCAAAACGACCGGCCCAACTTTTGGTGGCGACTTACATGCTGCGTGATGATTTTTTTTTTTCGATTTTAAAAGAAAGCGCACGAAATATCAAATGAAACCACGTGACTGCGCCGCTCGTGCGCTACCGTACTGCAGCGCTCTCAAACGTGCTTCGAGCAAAACAACCGGCGCGCGAACTGTCAGCACATCGAGGACGACGGCGTTTCCTTGCCGTGTGCGGTCGTCGAAAATGTTGACGCACTGTGAAGCCGATGCCTAAAGCCGCGGCCGGTCATTTCGCCATGGCCCACGCGCCAGCTGTTTCGCTCGAAGCAAGTTTGAGAGCGCTGCAGTACGGCAGCGCACGAGGGCAGTCACGTGGGCATGTTTCGCGGACTCTCTTTGAATGGGATGCAAACGGAGGACAGCAAAAATAGCACTCATGCTGACAATCAAATTATGATCAAAATAACCCCTTGAATAATTGAGCAGGAAGAACAAAGATACAGCACGCCAAGACATCTTATGCTACGTAAGTGCTTGTTCTACGGCATCTAGCATCAGCACCTGTAGAGCGACAGTTTTTAGAATCTCATTTGCATATAAGTCAATCTCATCGTATGTAAGTCAAACTTACATCCACGAGGTCTTTTAAATCGCTGTCGTGTGAAAGCCGCGAGACACAAAGAAACCCCATTCTTGCATTCGTCAGACTTCGTAACGAAGCACCACGCAAGGGAAACTTCGATCACGGCAGTATATGAGCATCAGAATTTTTGCGAAAGGTGCCGTACGCGTTGGAGTACATAGAACAGTACAGTGTTTACGAGGAAGTATCATGGCACCGACACAAGTAAAAAGAAAGACAAAATAGCGAGAAAGCGAAGTTCGACTGCTCGTAGACGTTCGCTCGCTTGTTTTTGACGAGATCGCGCGAGCGCCACCACGTGACTGTGCTCCACCAATAGGGACGCGCTGAGCTCATCGTCTGCCCTCGCTGGAGCACTCTGGCACATATATAAAAGAATGTCACTGTCGTTAGTTTTATTCAAGTAGCTTAGTAGTTGTTCAGTAGCTCGGTGTTGTTTCTATAGTATACAGTATCTTGTATCTTAAGATACACGATACATTATTGAACGTATCGGAAATACAAATACAGATACTCGTCTTGCGAGACGTATCGCGATACAGATACAAGATACTTAAGGAGCATCTCATCTAAGATAGTATCTAAGATACATGTATATTCGATACTGCCAAGCAATGCCTGCGTATCAGCAGTCGAGCACCATAATGACTAGTCCACACTGGCGTACGACCATTATAGCACAATAGTTCGAAAACTCACGTTGCCCAATAGGAGAAGACCACTGGAGCGAGACAGTATAGCCTTGAAAGTATCTCTTTGACAGCCTTACAGTACAGCTTTTCTTCGCTTAGCGTGCCGCATTCACCGTCACGGGTAAGGCGAGGCCACGCCGGCCATGCATGCGCCAGCGAAAGCAGACTGCAGTCACAGGAGCGGTTATCTACAAGTTTTATTTAAACCTCCTTGGTTATCTACACATTCTATGAGCTGGTTTAGCTTTTATGAAGTGTCATGTCTGTAAACAACACACACAAGCAAATAAATAACGTACGAAAGATACGCACGAAACCACCGCGCAAAAGTGAGCGATGCCACGTTGACCAGACAATGCGCCGAAATAAACACAAGCCCACATTGGACTGAGTGCATGCGCCCCCCATTCACGGCGCTCGAACAAAAATATGAGGCAGACAACTATTTAGCCAAGTGCCAGATAAACCGTAAAGTGAATTTCTAGTTTACTTTGGCATATATAAAATAAGAGTATTCGAAAAAAAATTCCGTTGAGTTTTTGGTTTTCATTATGAGTCACCTCCTCACCTAGACGCGCTTCAATCGTACGGCGTGCGTTGATGTCTGTGGCGATAGGTTTTCGGCCATTTTTCATTGCAAGTTTCACTATCGACATAATTTGACTTTGCCATGACCTTGAGCACACTCTTTCTCCTTTTTACAGCGAAAGGTGTTATCAGATCACAATGGCACTAGGGTAGTTCTCCGCCACTGCCGTTGCCTGCGGTGTCCGTGATTACTATCGCGCGCAATAAAAAACAATGAAATAAATAAAAATACCCTTGGCCGAAGCCTAGGCCGAACCAGGCCCCTCCCACCAATTCGCAGGGCAATCAATAAAGTTAATTGATCTGATTCAGGATCGAATAGGATTTCAACCCGGGCCCTAATTGTGGCAGTCGAGTATTCTACCACAAAGCCACGGCGGTGCGTTTTTTTTTATTTTCTTCGAACGCGCGGCTTACTTTCAGTGTAATTGCGAGCGAGCGCGCAGGCAGCTCGCGGCATCTCGCGGCGGCCGCAGTAACTATGCAGCTCACGATGCTCAATTCAGCCAATGGCCGTGGACTTCGTGTTTATGGCGCGCCGTAATTTAGGTTCAAGGCATCACTTGTCGAGAGAAGAGCAACCGATTTCTAGCTGACTTCGAGAATTAATCGTAAATTTCAGGCCGCGTGCTGCGCTATAATGATAGGCTCACATGTTCTAAGCAGCCTCGGCTACCGATCGGCAACGTTTCCTGACCATGCTCTAAAACTGTTGCGGGGCCCCTTTAAGTTTTATAGTAGCGTTAAGATACTGTTATTGTTAAGCTAATTACGTTCGTGTTAAAATAGTATATTGTGCCAACGTAGTGGTGTATTGAAGGGGTACCCACAAAAACATTTTGGCCTCGCTATTTTTCGCTGCAATGTGTGACCCATTTGTCATAGCACAGCCCAGCGTTTGCTGCAGCGCGCGATATATAATTAATTACAGGCTCCTCGTTGCCGACCAGTCTCATGCAGTTTCGGTTTCAAAGAACTCCAGAAATGACAAGCCGCCGGGTGCAAGTATCATCACCTAGCGTGTGCAACGCTCGACCACGTCAGCTCACAGAACTGCGTCGCACTTCCGCGCGGTCCGCAGCCCAGACACCACAAGGAAATGAAGTCCTTTCGAACAGGGAACGGGAAAGCACGCAGTGTCGCCAAACACAGAACTTCCAACGCGTGCGCTGCGGCTTGCTTGAAAAACGTTATTGCGGGGATATTATAGGGAGGAAGTTTGAGGTAGCCCGGAGGGGGCCACCCCTCACAATCACTAGGCGGGCCCCTCATTACAGGAGCCCATTGGCGACCGCCGCGACTTCGCGCTGGGTCGACCAGGGCCTTCTGGGTCTGCAGGTCGGCACAGCCAAGCAGGGTTGCCTCGCAGTCCTCCCGGGGGGTGTTTGGTTTTGGGGCGAGGTTCGAGGTTGACTAACATGCCCACACCATGTGGAAGATGTTCGAAGACGTATCCGCACAGTACGGGCATTTTCCTGTACAGGCCGGATCAAGATGTTTTAAAACTGCCGCACAGCAGTGTTTTAGTGTAAAGGCGGAAGAGTGTGCGTTCCTCTGCCTTTGTAAGGCCCTCACAGGGTTTAGGATACATTGCGTGGCCGAAGTGGTAAATATTGAGAAATTTATCGTTAAGTGAAGGCCGGATTGGGTTCGGGATCCACTTCGGAAGGGTGTGAAGGCGTTGCCCGGAGAGTGAGCACGCGGGCAGCGGCGTCTGCCGTCTCGTTGCCTTCGCTATACGGACTCGCGAGCAGCCGCCGAAAAGTAGTCTGCTGGCGCAAGCGCGGCAAAATAAAAATGGCGACTATGACGTCATCATAACTTGTTGTATCGGCTTCAGCGTGGTGACGTCGTAGTAGGGGGGTCGCCTTCGAATCACTTTCAAGGGTGTCAAAGTTGCGAGGTGCGGCGTATATCTCTGGATCGCGCACGCGAACTTCAACATTCATATAAAATACCTTCCAAGCTATATTCGCTGTTGATATTTTCCAGATGATATACGCGTGTTCACGGCAATCGATCCCGCAGGCTATCTCGGCCGCGAAATTTTGTGTTAGTGCCTTTTTAAGGTAGTCGTGGTAGCCTGATATTCAATGTGCGAGGCAAAATTGTGCGAGTGCGTGTTGTATGCGAGTGTGTGTGTGCCCGTGTGTGTGTGCGTGTGTATGTGTGTTCATGCGTGTGCGTGCGCGTGTGTGTTTGTTCGTGTGTGTGCATGGGGTGCCTCACGTAAAAAAATGCTTGAGACCAGTCCCGTCTTTGTGGCATTGTATAAAACTAATGATGAACCATAGACAAAAAGCTGTGCGGGCGAGGATAAAAATTCCCGCTGAAAAGCAGGAGCGGTGTGGAGGCTGGCCCCCTGCAGGTCCCGCCGCACAGCATCTCGCGGGGAAGCGAGAGCTGACACGACGCTTTCTGCAGGGGTGCAACGATCCCGGTTGTGTCCGTCCAGGGTTCAGACTACATCGATCGTTGCTGCAGTCGACACAACGGTCGGGCACTTAACCGGCTCGAGTAGCTGGCATTCGAGCGAGCAGCCCTCGGGCAGGCACGGGATCGCTCCTCTGGCCCCGGACCATCAACCGCCACTTCGCAGGACAGCGTGGGCGCTCACACCGACTCCATCGGCGATGGGTCACGTTCCAACGACGGTACGACGCAACCGTCTTCCAGGATTCGAACCCACAACGCCTTCCATACTCAACAACGAATAGGTCCGTGCCACGTGGGGCAGTCCTGATTGCATCGTCACAGGTCTGGTGGTAATAGAGAGATAAAGATCACGTATATACCTGTGCATACAGTGGGTAACTATGCTGACAGAGAATGCAATTAAGGTCAGGGTAGTAGCCAATCGAACGCAAATACTTTTTTGGGACATGGCTGAAGACATAGTTCCAAAGTCAAAGTATATTCGAGGAACGAATGACTCGATGGCCCAGGTTGGCCTCCCATTGTTCAGGGAACAGAATGTGCCGCAGGAGTTTTGCAATTGCGTGGTCGTTATAACTCCGCATATGACAGCCGTCATATGCGGAGCGTAACTGACTGGATTCCAAGAGATGGCAAACGCGTGAGGGGGAGACAGAAAATTAGGTGGGTAGATGAGATTAAGAAGTTTGTAGGTATAACGTGGCAGTAGAAAGCACAGGATCGGGTTGATTGGCGGAACATGGGAGAGGCCTTTGCCCTGCAGTGGGCGTAGACAGGCTGATGATGATGACAGCCGTGAAATGGTGCAATTTTTGCTGCGTGGTAGAGACGTCTTTGCACTGCTTGTCTAACGGATTGCAATGCCTGGGGTTCCCCATATTTATACGAGATAGTCTGGTGCATAATTTACGCGAGCAATTATTGATCTGTCGAGGAAAAGTAAACTGCTCAATATTCGAAACACGATTGGTTCCGTTGTATCTCTTCCCGTTTTGCTTCTCTCCGCGGACTCTGTGTGTCTAAGTGTGTGTTTGTGTGTGTGAGAATCTGCGTTGTGTGTGTGTGTGTGTGCAAATGAATCGCAATTAGTTCGGCACGTTGACTTACGTAAGAGTGCGCGCACATATGCGTGGTATAGTAAACAACACGCGTGAGCGGCGATCACGAGTCCGGTGACTCTTTACTGGCCATCGACGAAGAAATCGTTGAAGAAAGCAAAGAGACAGAGTGGGTGTTTGGGGTGGGGCAATGCTGTGGAGGCTAAAAGAAGCCCGAACAGCGAACCCCTTGTGCTCCTCCTCCCTGCTCTGAACTTTGAAGCACAACCGAAGAAGAAGCCACGCTCTCCGGCAGTCCCGTTTTATTCGCCGGTGGTCGTGGTGAAAAACCACCACCATTTGCACTATTTGTACTATTTACAAGATATAGATAGAAGCGGCCTTAAAGGAACACTAAAGAGAAACAGGGTGTGTCCAGATAAGACCGAACACGAGGTCCCGGTCACCATTCCCGATTGTGATGAAATTTACTGTAGGTCTAGTCATTACACCCAGAACAATAGTTTCCCAGTTAGTTTTGCGAAAAAAAATTTTGTTTGCCTGAAAAAAAAAATATACAACTTTTGGCCGCAAAAGACGCTTTTCCGTCAAATTCGCGATTTCTGAATTTTGAGCGCACCTAGGGAAAAAACGGTGCACTTCTTCGTCACAACATTTATTCCTCTTAAAGAACAAGTGAAATACAATCTCATGAGTCTATTATTTCCCTTGCTTGTTGAAGCATATTTGAAGAAAAAAATCACAAACTTGGCAAATCGCACAAAATACCTCTATTTCAGGAATTTATTGCTGCAAGCAAGTTAAAGTGAGGATAATAAAAATCGGTACATAATAACTTTGATACTTTTGCTATCTTTTAAAATAATTTGCGTGGTTTTATCGCGCTCCGTTCTACTCGATAATTGGGCTGAAACGTAAGTGATTCACCAAAAACGCCGAACTTTGAAAATGATTTTCTCAAAAAGGCCATTTTTAATTTTTTTTTAAATCCCTCTGATTGAAGTCAAGGACGTCACCTACCATTGTGCAGGAAAAAAACGTTGCATTATTTTGGTTGCTAACAAGTTATAGTGCGTCAAATGTGACCATGCCAGCCTAGCGGCCGCGTCGTTCGTTATGGGCTGAAACTCGGATATAAGATGCTAAAAATACTTGTACGTGACATAATCACAAATCAGCAGCTCCACACCAACAAATTAACAGTCCGGTGTCATGGTTCAGCAAGCTTTGTCTTGCGATCAGCCGCTTGACAAACCCGCAGCAGCGGCCGCTCGATGCTGCGGGCGCTGACATTACATGGGTGCCGCTTCGACTGCGGATGAGCTCCTCTTGAGCGCCAAACTACGCTCAGAGGACAAATGAGAGAAGGAATGCATCACTGTGAAAGTTAAAGGCTGTTAAGTGCCAACAAATGTCATAGTATGCAAGGAAATCTCTGCCGGAGCTGTAATTTCGTTAAACTGTTGCTAGTCCCAGCGTGTGTGGTCGTCAAAACTTCGCTTCTTGTGTACGTGTCTTTGAAGGCTGGGTTCGTCGATTTTCCAAGCTATGTACTCACAGGCCCAACACCAGACTCTTTCCTAATCTTTTCTTCCTTTTCAGTTTTGTCTCTACGATGACACTTGCTCTTAGCCGCTGTACTGTGCTGCATACTGCGATGGGTGCGGCGTCAATCGCGCAAATTATGATGCCGTTATAGTGTCGTTATTGTAGTTTACCTTGCGTGGTGCTTCGTTACGTCTGAAGAATGCAAGGATGGTGTTGCTTTGCGTCTTGCGGCTTTCACACATAAGCGAGTTGAAATGTCTCGTGGATGTATGTTTTACTTACATACGATTCCATTGAGTTATATGCAAATTAGATTCTAACAATTCTCACACCATCGGTGCCGGTGATAAATGCTACAGAACAAGCATTTACGTAACAGAACATACCTTGGCGTACTGTATCTTCGTTCTTCCTGCTAATTATTGAAGGATTTTTTAAATCATAATTTGATTGTTAGCACAAGTGCTTTCTTTCTGTCCTCTGTTTGCATCCCATACATTACGTGGGCATCTGTATAGGTTTTTCCGTCCGTTTACTGCAATGTGTTTTTGTAACCAGCTGTTAAAATATGGTCTGTGCTTTATTCGTATTTTTTAACTATCTGCGTTATTCCTACTATTTACATATCTACATCCCATTTTAGTTTCCTGTTATGTCAAGGCGATGTTGAGGACAATGGCAAAATTATCTCACCGTGCCAGGAGTATACAGTAACAAAAACTCTGGTTACAATTCACTAAAATAGCGAAATTGAGTTAATAATGGAAAGTATAAGAACACGTTTTAAACATGTCAGGAAGGAGATTCAAGAAACATTATAATACCAAGTACTCCATCTTTCTCATGAGCGTCCTCACGAGCCGTTTTATGTTATTTTCATTAGGTGCTGAATTTTCTAGTGTCTTGCCTTAACATCTAAGTTTACGGTACATAATTCTCAATTGTCGCAGCTTTTCGGAGGCGCCTGTATCGTTTATATAGAGGGTTTCAGGTAACTACAACCAAATATTTACAGAAAAGTGGTTAACCACAACTGATTGAAACCAAGGACATGGTTTTTCGACATGTGGCGCTCGTTTGTGTATTTTTATATTGCACTTAATTGATTTATTAACTAAGATCAATTATGAACCATTTTTAATATTCACTGTAGGGCCAAGTGTGTTTCGTTACGTTGTAGAGGGCATTAAAAAAATGACCGATCCAATTTTTTGAGGCAGCGTACGTGCTGCGTGATCTCTGCCAGCGTTTAAAGAAAGCCGGCGAAATATGATCACATGACTGCTCTCGTGCGCTGCCGTACTGCAGCGCTCTCAAACGTGCTTCGAGCGAAACAACCGGCACACGGACTGTGACGAAATAAGCGGACGCAACTCTAGGCATCGGCTACACAGTGCGGCAGTATTTTTGTCGACCGCACTCGGCAAGGAAACGCCATCGTCCCGAGAAGCGGTAGGCTATGGTCCGCGCGCCCGTTGTTTCGCTTGAAACACATTTAGCGAACGCTTCACGCCAACCGATAAGTAGAATATTAGAAGTCATTGGAGCCTTATGTCCTCAACGTATACAAGATACCTCACAAAAAAGTATCGCTACCAGCGTTGTTGTTGCTGTAAACCTGCCGGGTGATCCGGTATTGCGAAACCGGCAATATGTTTACAGACATAGTAAGACTGCACAGCAGTATTTGGTATTGTGCGAAGGCTTCTCACTGACGTTCTTGTACGTCGATGGCAACCCGCTAGCTGGTCGGCGAGCAGAGCAGCGGCTCCCATCAGTTACAAAAGTGAGAGGCAAAAACCACTAACAGCGCAGCGTACAAAGAGCTGTCATGTTTAATAGTAAAAAAAATCTCCTTAAGTTGTTTCAGAATTAAAGTAGTATACTTTGAGGAAGAAAGACCGAAGTTTTGGGATACGAACAGATGTTTCATTAAAATTAAACAAGGTTTGTCGCAGTTAAGTAAATTTAGAGCGAACATTTTTGTAAATAGGCGTTTTCTCCTTCATTATATAGATCTATATTAACAAATGTGTATATGTATCGAAGTATCTTAAGATACAATTGGGAAGTATCGTATCGGATACAATAATTCCGGAAATATCTTGTATCTGTATTTCAAATACTTCTAGCCCGAGTATCTTGTATCGTATCGCGATACAATTTCAAAGTATCTTTGCCCAGCCCTGGTTTTGGACTCCACAACATTACCAACCCCGAGGCACCCTCTCCGTCTCTTTTGTTTTCTTCAGCGCTTTGTTCCTCGATGGCAAATAAACAATCTCCGAACTCATGACCGCAGCTCCCATTTGCTCTTGTCTGCTTTCGCACATTGCTTAGTAGTACACATCGGTGCGCGTGCTCTTACATTATCATTCATTCGCGATTCATTTTCACACACACACACACAAACACACACACACACACACACACACACACAGAACACACACACACACACACACACACCGGAAAGAAGAAACATGGGAAAAGAGGCACGACAACGGGACCAATCGTGTATCGACTACTAATCCTCAATTGCAATTATAATTTAGATTACTAATCGAATCAGGTTACTAATTACTTGCGTATATAGTTGCCCAAGGTCGTGTGTAAAATTATGCTTCAGGCTTTTTCGTTTACACGTGCGTGATTAACAGCAGGCTTTGAAGTTTATGCATATATTGCAATCCGTTACACAAGCAGTGTAAGGTCGGCTTTACCACGCAGGAGAAAAGACGCCATTTGACGATTGCCATATGCAAAGTTATAACGAGTGCGCAATCGCAAAACTCCTATTGTGCGTTTTGTTCCCTGACCAATGGGAGAGCCAACCAGGGCCATCGAGTCATTCGTTCCTCGAATATACTTTGACTGTGGAACTATGTCTTCAGCCGTATCCCACAAAAACGTATATGCGTTCAATTGACTACTACCCTGACCTTAATTGCATTCTCTGTCAGCATAGTTACCCACTGTATGCACAGGTATATATGTGACCTTTATATCTCTATTATCACCAGACCTGTGACGATGCTGTCAGGACTGCCCCACGTGGCACGGACCTATTCGTTGTTGAGTATGGAAGGCGTTGTGGGTTCGATTCCAGGAAGACGGTTGCGTCGTACCGTCGTTGGAACGTGACCCACCGCCGATGGAGTCGGTGTGAGCGCCCACGCTGTCCTGCGAAATGGCGGTTGATGGTCCGGGGCCAGAGGAGCGATCCCGTTCCTGCCCGACGGCTGCTCGCTCGAATGCCAGCTACTCGAGCCGGTTAAGTGCCCGACCGTTGTGTCGACTGCAGCAACGATCGATGTAGTCTGAACCCTGGACGGACACAACCGCGATCGTTGCACCCCTGCAGAAAGCGTCGTGTCAGCTCTCGCTTCCCCGCGAGATGCTGTGCGGCGGGACCTGCAGGGGGCCAGCCTCCACACCGCTCCTGCTTTTCAGCGGGAATTTTTATTTTCGCGCGCGCCGTTTTTGGACTCTGGTTCATGATTTGTTTTATACAATGCTACATAGACGGGACTGGTCTCAAGCATTATTTTTTCTTCAGGAACCCCATGCACACAGACGCACGAACACACGCGCACGCACACGCATGAACACACACATACGCACGCACACACACACGGACACACACACTCACATACAACACGCACACGCACAATTTTGCCTCGCACATTGAATATCAGGCTACCAAGACTACCTTAAAGGGGCACTGACACAAAATTTCGCCACCGAGATAGCTTGCAGGATCGATTCCCGTGAACATGCGTATATCATCTGGAAAATATCAACAGCGAATATAGCTTGGAAGGTATTTTATATGAATGTTGACGTTCGCGTGCGCGATCCAGCGCTATACGCGGCACCTCGCAACGTTGACACCCTTGAAAGTGATTCAAAGGCGACCCCCTTACTTCTCCGACGTCGATGCAACAAGTTATGATGACGTCATAGTCGCCATTTCTATTTTGCCGCGCTTGCGCCAGCAGACTACTTTTCGGCGGCTGCTATGGCCGCGAGATCGAGCGGAGTCGCCGCCTGTCGGCTACTGGCTGAAGCGCGTTTAGTGTGGATTGCTCCCTGCGTCGTCTGCTAGCCAAGTCGTGTTTGCATGTGCGCGTACGCCCTGCTCGTTCTCAAAGGGCGGTTTGTTCTGTTATGTTAGCGCGAGTTTAGCTGCTCGTACGTATACCTAACATGGTGTACAGAAACAAATTGGCTTGCTCAGCTGCATGCGCATTGTATAATAAGATCAGTGAGTGCGACTTTCTAGAGGGCTCTGTTGGTGTCGTACCCGTCGTTTGCCAGAATCATTTCAGTGTTGGTGCCGCTTTCTGGTTCAAGCATAGTCCCAAACATGAGGAGCATTAAATAGTGTGTGAATGCAGCGTTTTAACGACTCGTTGGTAAACAAAGACGAGGCTCTAGACCATGCACTTTCGCGTTGTTGTTAGGTGTATAACTGCGGCACTGTAGTTCATCGGCTATGCAATGAGCTTTAGTTGTGCTTAAAATGTCCTTTTATTGTACGGTTGTGGTCCCGCTACAGCGAAATATTTCTATCAAGGGAAGTCTGACATTTCGGTACTCAAACTGTCCGCTAAAAAAAAACAGACAACGGAATGACACAGCGGTGATAAAACGGAGTTGCCACGCGCAATTTTAACTTGGGGCGAGATTTATGCAGAACCACCCGTGTGCTTAGATTTAGATATGCTTTGAAGAAGCCAAATGTTCAAAATTAATCTCGACGGCGTGCCTTACATTTCTTTCATGTATTTTAACGCAAAACCTCATCCTTTTTTTCTGTACATTATCTTGAGCGTTTGTGTGGAGTTGTTATAAATTGATGGAAGGCAGCGGACATTAGTTCAAAAAAAGAAAAGACACTTATACCATAAAATAACCGGACTTTTGTTGCATCACTGTCGTGCACGTAATCAATCGATGAAAGCTCTGTGCTAAACTCTTACCTCTTTATTCTGTTACTGGAGCAAGAACAAGAGCGTGCACGTTAAACGTCTCCGTGGCGCTAAAGCGCGGTCAATCACGTAACTTTCCTGAATACACTTATCAACTGTCCTAAATTTCATGGAGAACTGAACAATAAAAAAAATGCGTATGCGTATTCGCGCGGACAGCTTAAAGGAGTACTGACATGAATTTAAAAATTTTTCGGATTGTTGCTCTAAATGAAAGCACGGGTGTCGATAACCCTAAAAAGAGTGTCTTGATGCCTGGGGATGCATTGCATGTATTTTTAATACCACTTCTTTCAACCAGCAGTTTCGGTTTCGGTTTCGAGAGGGCGGCTTCATAGTGACGTGTCAAGTCGGCCCGTGACGTCACGGACAGACAGCAACCCACGAAATATGCACCTGCTGTCCTTTACTGTCAGTCGAACGTGGTTCATGATGAGTGAACTGTCGTCCAGTGCCTCCGACAGCGATTTCTGGGATTTAGGCTGCATGCAGGACCCAGATTTCGCAAACGAAGTGAGCCGACTTGAAACGTCACAGGGCTCTCCATGCGGTGAAGCTGCCTTGCAGATGCTGGGAGATGAAAACTTTAAAAATCAAACTTAAAATATTTATACGTGTTTCCCGGATGCGGTGTGGGGAGAGCGTTAACACTACATGCCAAGGAAACCAAAAACGTCCGTTTTGTTGCACTTCAAAATCGTGTCAGTACTCCTTTAATAAACTCATTGCATAGGAATATGGGCTGGTATACAAATGAACTAGAAGTAAACACTTAAGTAGTTCAGTCGTGCTACAGCAGTGCGTAGTACACAAAACACAAGCTAAACACGTACAGAGAAAGCAACCAAAAACGTCAGATAATGGGTAAGCGCAGAGTGTCATCGAGGGCGAGCATCCCTTTCGTCGGCAGATTGCGCTTCTCTCACTAGTAATAGTAATGTTGGATGATCTTTGTGCATCGATTCAACAATGAAGAGCGTATATATTACCTATAAGCTGCAATCAACGCATTTTATTCGCGGACAATCGGCCCAAACCACTCACAACCAAGCGCCGCTGTGTGCATTTGTATACGCGCCGCGGACGGCCTCTCCACACTAACGCGGCGACGGTGCTACCACCTATAGGTCGATCTCGCGGGACGGCAGACGCCGCTGCCCGCGTGCTCACTCTCCGGGCAACGCCTTCACACCCTTACGAAGTGGATCCCGAACCCAATCCGGCCTTCACTTAACGATAAATTTCTCAATATTTACCACTTCGGCCACGCAATGTATCCTAAACCCTGTGAGGGCCTTACAAAGGCAGAGGAACGCACACTCTTCCGCCTTTACACTAAAACACTGCTGTGCCCGGCAGTTTTAAAACATCTTGATCCGGCCTGTACAGGAAAATGTCCGGACTGTGCGGAGAAGTCTTCGGACATCTTCCACATGGTGTGGGCATGCCAGTCAACGTCGAACCTCGGCCCAAAACCAAACACCCCCCGGGAGGACTGCGAGGCAACCCTGCTCGGCTGTGCCGACCTGCAGAGCCAGGAGGCCCTGGTCGACCCAGGCCGAAGTCGCGGCGGTCGCCAATGGGCTCCTGTAATGAGGAGCCCATCTAGTGATTGTGATGCATGGCCCCCTCCGGGCTACCTCAAACTTCCTCCCTATAATATACCCACAATAACGTTTTTCAAGCAAGCCGCAGCGCACGCGTTGGAAGTTCTGTGTTTGGCGACACTGCGTGCTTTCCCGTTCCCTGTTCGAAAGGACTTAATTTCCTTGTGCTGTCTGGGCTGCGGACCGCGCGGAAGTGCGACGCAGTTCTGTGAGCTTACGTCGTCGATCGTTGCACACGCTAGGTGGTGATACTTTCACCCGGCGCCTTGTCATTTCTGGAGTTCTCTGAAACCGAAACTGCATGAGACTGGTCGGCAACGAGGAGCCTGTAATTAATTATATATCGCGCGCTGCAGCAAACGATGGGTTGTGTTATGAATAATGGGTAACACATTGCAGCGAAAAAAACGCGAGGCCAAAATTTTTTGTGGGTACCCCTTCAATACACCACTACATTGGCACAATCTACTATTTTAACAAGAACGTAATTAGCTTAACGTTAACAGTATCTTAACGCTACCTTAAAGCTTAAAGGGGCCCTGCAACAGTTTTTGAACATGGTCGGAAAACGTTGGTGATCGATAGCCGAGGCTCCTGGGAACATATCAGCCAAACATTACAGCGCAGCACGCGGCCTGAAATTTACGATTCATTCTCGAAGTCAGCTAGAAATATGTTTCTCTTCTCTCGACAAATGATGCCTTGAACCTAAATTACGGCCCGCCATAAACACGAAGTCCACGGCCATTGGCTGAATTGAGCATCGTGAGCTGCATAGTTATTGCGGCCGCCGCGAGATGCCGCGAGCTGCCTGCGCGCTCGCTCGCAATTACACTGAAAGTAAGCCGCGCGTTCGAAGAAAATAAAAAACGCACCGCCGTGGCTTTGTGGTAGAATACTCGACTGCCACAATTAGGGCCCGGGTTGAAATCCTATTCGATCCTGAATCAGATCAATTAACTTTATTGATTGCCCTGCGAATTGGTGGGAGGGGCCTGGATCCCGCCTAGGCTTCGGCCAAGGGTATTTTTATTTATTTCATTGTTTTTTATTGCGCGCGATAGTAATCACGGACACCGCAGGCAGCGGCAGTGGCGGAGAACTACCCTAGTGCCGTTGTGATCTGATAACACCTTTCGCTGTAAAAAGAAGAGCGTGTCCAAGGTCATGGCAAGGTCAAATTATGTCGATAGTGAAACTTGCAATGAAAAATGGCCGAAAACCTATCGCCACAGACATCAACGCACGCCGTACGATTGAAGCGCGTCTAGGTGAGGAGGGGACTCATAACGAAAACCAAAAACTCAACGGAATTTTTTTAACACGAAAGTGTTCTATGCCGGGGTCCACCAAGACTTCAGTGACGTATTTCCGTCACGGAAATGACGTCGAAAAATTTACACGATCAGATGTCAAAGAAAAATGTTCCGTCAACAGGCATCGAACCCATGACCGCTCGGTCCGCAGCAACAAATGCCAGGTACGCTATCCACTGCGCCACGGTCACAGACTATGGAGGCTTTACAAACGCGCCATTTATATCTACCACTCTCCCGGTCAACGGGGTGGTGTTGGCCTTTGGGAGCGGTAAAGAGATTCGTCATTACTGTGGCCTCCGCGATTAACAGCTGCAACACGTTACACGTCCGTCCC
Source organism: Rhipicephalus sanguineus (assembly GCF_013339695.2). Taxonomy (NCBI): domain Eukaryota; kingdom Metazoa; phylum Arthropoda; class Arachnida; order Ixodida; family Ixodidae; genus Rhipicephalus; species Rhipicephalus sanguineus. The sequence continues at coordinate 54,708 of NW_023615036.1, forward strand.
ATTCGGCGCGTTTTCAATAGAAGTTCAATTTTGTCAATGCCTTAACACACCGCGAGGTGGCGATCTTAGCGCAAGCGTCATAAAAGCGTCGGCCTCGCTCATAGCATCACGCTAATCCAAACCAAAAATAGCTCTGCGACGCGCGCCTGCCTCACCTGGCTGTTACACCGCGTTCCCCGCTCACGCGCTCGCCCCGAGAAAAATTGCGGCCGGGGGGGGGGGGGGGGCGGCAAGACGCGCTTTGCGTTTCCCTCGAGTCCGGCCGTGGTGTTCACACCGCGGGATGGCGACCAAGTTCTGCGTCCAATATGCGACGCTCTTCTTGCTATCACACCTCGTTCTCTGAATACGCTTTCACCGTTAACTACTACAACTACCACAAGGTTTTGTGTAATCATTTAACATGGACGTTAGTCGTCGGGATAGAGATGTACCTCCAATCATCAAAGTGGGTGCATCTACGTTAAACAGTGCTATAGCTGCCAGGCATCAATGTGCATCGTGCAAACTCCCTTATATCAATGTACCGTAAACATTCAGTTACTTCTGTAAGGGCACGCTTTACTTTTGTGTTATTCCGATTCCTATGACGGAGGGACCAACCATCTTTTTTCGAATACTCTTATTTTATATATGCCAAAGTAAACTAGAAATTCACTTTACGGTTTATCTGGCACTTGGCTAAATAGTTGACTGCCTCATATTTTTGTTCGAGCGCCGTGAATGGGGGGCGTATGCAGGCAGTCTGCTATGTGGGCTTGTGTTTAGTTCGGCGCATTGTCTGGTCGACGTGGCATCGCTCACCTTTGCGCGGTGGTTTCGTGCGTATCTTCCGTACGTTATTTATTTGCTTGTGTGTGTTGTTTACAGACATGACACTTCATAAAAGCTAAACCAGCTCATAGAATGTGTAGATAACCAAGGAGGTTTCAATAAAACTTGTAGATAACCGCTCCTGTGACTGCAGTCTGCTTTCGCTGGCGCATGCATTGGCAGCGTGGCCTCGCCTTACCCGTGACGGTGAATGCGGCACGCTAAGAGAAGAAACGCTGTACTGTAAGGCTGTCAAAGAGATACTTTCAAGGCTATACTGAGTCGCTCCAGTGGTCTTCCCCTATTGGGCAACGTGAGTTTTCGAACTATTGTGCAATAATGCTCGTACGCCAGTGTGGCCTAGTGGTTATGGTGCTCGACTGCTGATACGCAGGTTGCGAGATCGAATCCCGGCCGCGGCGGCCGCATTTTTCGATGGAGGCCAAAATGCTTGAGGTCCGTGTACTCAAACTTAGGTGCACGATTTCCGGAGCCCTGCACTGCGGCGTCTCTCATAATCATATCGTCGTTTTGGGACGTTAAACCCCAACAGTTATAGGTATTGTGCTCGTGAGCCGTTTGTTTGTTTATTTGTTTATTAATACTGTTAACCCTATAGAAGGGTCATTACAGGAATGGATCAACAATCAGATACAGTTCAATAAAAAATAAACACGCGACATAAATGTGAACATGATTTCAAGGGCACTACAGCATGCTTGCTTCAGAGATATGCAAAAAAGAGAAAAAGAAGAAAACAAAACAAAACAAAAACAACGCAAATGTACTCGTCGAGACCACATCGTAACGTTGCGTCATCGTTGCGTCATTGTTTCATCTGCAAAGTGTTTGGTTGTATATTGCGAGTACACTATTTGTCTAATAAAACGCGCTTGCTTCCCCAGTCTTTCTCGTTGATCTTTATTTTCTCTCGCACACGCAATCGGCGAGCCATAAAGACGCAATAAAATCGTGTAGTTATCTAAAGCATGTAAAAGGTCAGTAACTAAAATAAATTTCAATTTCGCGCCCTGTAGTGCAAATGCGCGACGACGCTTGCGCTACCGGTTGTGACGTCATATTTTATTATTTTTTATTTTTTGCTCGCTGTTCGTTGTCCCCGCGATATGTTCGTTGTCCCCGCGTAGATGGCGACGGTGGCAACGAGCCGCCAACTACTTGACACGTGGTCTTCTATGAAAGTGTCGCTGCCTGTTTAGATATACCTTGGTCATGACGCGCGCTAAAGAACGGACTCGGCTTCATGCCCCCTTGACATGACTACCTGCGTAGCTTTCGGCGCTCTCGCTGGTACAGGAAATGAGAGAGAGAGAAATCGCTAATAGCATGCGACAAATACCTGTAACTCCGCTCGTACTGGACGGCCTTTAAATTTTTTGCGGCGGTCCATTTGTGGGGCAATTAACTCCTTTAATTACGCCATTCGATGGTTACTTGTTAAAGTGTTCAGGGCCCCTTTAATGCTTCACTACCTCAACTATTTGGGGAATGTAAACGATAATCGTTATGTTTAACTTCGTTACATTGAATCAGCCGAACATTTAACATTTACATCCTTTCGACAGCGTTCTGCTTGCATAGCGCGCAAACATTTTTAGTTGCTTATTTTGTAAGATGCGCTTCGGGAAATTCCCCTATTCAATCGTGTTTTCATGAAGTTGGTTTATAGGTCCACTGTACTTCAAGGTGGTACTGGCTTCCCCCACGTTATTCTCATTTGCTTTTCCCTCTGGGGCACACGCACACACACGCGCACAGTGCGGAAAGAAGAAACATGGGAGAAGAGATACGAGTGCACGCGTGACGGTCCAGGGCTTAAAGTCAGGGGGGGCCCAGGGGGGCCCGGCCCCCTCTCGAATTTTTAAGCAGGGGCCCGGCCCCCCGTTCGGTAGGTCAGCTCTAGGTCTGCAGCCCCATTCGATAAGCGCTGGAGCTTATTTATTTTTTACCAGTAGTAATTTGTGCGGGGAAATTATAACTCCCCAATTTTTCGAATAATGATTTAATCGCGATTATTCGGTTGACGTGGCGTCAGCAAAACACAAAAAAACACGTATTGTCGTAGAGCTGAATGCAGTTCCCCGAGACACTGCACACCACAGGTTACCACCATGCTCGAATAAGCTCCTTGGCACAGCATACTGTTTCACGAGGCACCTGAGCGTGGAGCTACCTCATCGTGAATCAATGAAGGTTGACCATGGTCTGAGCAGGTTACCAGTCAATCTTCATTCCTTTAGTTGTGCATAACGAGCCTGGTATAATGCCAAAGACACATGCATTTTGCCTACTTTTTTTTATGCAAGTAGGTATGAAAGTAATATAGCGTTGTCGGGCCTGGAGTTTCTCAATGCCGTGAGTCAACTAATGTATTTTCTGCGTTGCAGCTAGAGTTATCTGCTTTCAGCTCATATATCTTTAAGGTATCAGGCCAAGTGTCGGAAAACATTTTTTAAAAGCGATAATCACAAGAGTCTATTAGTCTACATCATAAAGCACACCTTTTTAGCACGTGAGCATTGAAAGCAAGTCCTATTTTTTGTTAATTTTTCATAATTGAAAATTTCATTAAAAATGGGCCTTACACGAACACTCCTAAGTCAAATTCCTCTCAATGAAAAGCTTACTTTTTTGTAGGGACATAAAAGAAGCTTTGTTAAGTGCAATGAACCAAAACAACTGAGATAAGACGAATGTTAAATACATAGTGATTGAATAACCAAAAAATTATCCACTAACACTTGGGGCACCTTCGTGTAACGGCCAGCCATATTGAATCTTGTGGCACGATTTTGCTTATTAAAGTTCATTGCACACCTAAGGAGGTGTGCTATATTTCAATGAAAAATCATTTTTAGCAAAAAAGTTGACTTCGCGTATGGAAAAATGCCAAAAACGTAAGTTCTGAGAAAATCAACAAAAAAGATTTGGAACAGGTGCAGCGCTTCCACAAGGCGATCAGGATCCTAAAATCCTCAAGATTTGTAGCTAGTTCCATCCTGTACCTTGCTCTCGTCTGCCTATGCTCGAACGGCACCTTGCCATTTTTTTTTTCTAGCTCGCTCTGCAGCATCAGAGCTTTGGCGATGCGGTGCCAATCATTTGTGAGGCAAGCTTTTGCAGCGTAGAGGCCCAGGCTCGATATGCTGACTTGCTTCAAAATATCAAATATGCTTCTGTTGCCATCATTGAAATGACACACAGTGTCATAGAAAGCAAATTTCATGACTGACGGTACATACAGGTACATACGTGTCCTTGAGTTTAAAGAAGTTTAACTATTATGATCAAAAATGATGTGTTGACAATGCTATTAGAGCATTATTACATGTTTGCACTTGATATATGATTGTTAAATAACCAACCAAATATTACGTATCAAGGTAATCTTATGGTGCACACAAAACTGACACTTTCAGTTTCGGTTTCGTAGATGACGGGTTTTCTAACATTTTCGCTTGTATCTTTTGAAACAAACTGCATAAACAAAAAGTTTATGCAGCAAAATGATTGGCGATAAATTGTATATCTAACATAACCAAAAACTAAAAAGTGACGTTCTGAAAAAAAAAATCGCTTTTTCCACTTGGCCTCATACCTTAATCCTTTACATCCAGAGTTACTTTTAAAAAATCTTATCCAAAATGCCAATTTTTTTTAGTGCTTGATTGCATCCGCACATTGAATAAATGCCGGAAATACGCTAGGAATAATACATTTATTTGTATAACCTTCATAAGCGTTTGTTCAGTTCTAGACAGTTGCGCATGCACGCACACGCGCGCACCGGGTGTCCCAGCTAACTAGTGCCAAGGGTTGAAAGATACCATATTAGAGGCAGGCGAGTGAAATCAGTTGCCATATTGCTGACAGCCACCTCGCTCTCTACAGAATTATTTTGTTTTGTAATTAATTATTTTGTTAATTAGGGTTATTTACTAAATTGCTATATTGACTTTAGGCAAGACACGGGATTTGTACAGTCAGAGAGCGTCTTCACAAACCCCCACTGCATTATCTGCAATAAAGAAAGTCTCACGTGTACCATTTTCCAAGCTGCAAAGAAAGCCCTCGAAATACAAAAAATTGCACATGTGACCAGCGCGCGCACACACACACACACACACACACACACACACACACATTTGTCGCCGCCCTATGTGGGCGGGCCCCCCCTTCAATGAAGGGAGACTTTAAGCCCTGACGGTAGATGACTTCGGTCCGAAATCGGTCACACACCCCTTTTATGCGGATAAAAGACACCCGTGATCCAAAATACGGTGAGTCCGCAAAAAAGCACCTTCCAAAGCTAATTATGACCCTTAGGGAAAACGATAGGCGTAAACTTAATGAAAACAGGAGCGGTGTGGAGGCTGGCCCCCTGCAGGTCCCGTCGCACAGCATCGCGGGGAAGCGAGTGCCGACGCGACGATTTCTGCAGGGGTGCAACGACCCCGGTT
>NW_023615037.1:0-18900 GCF_013339695.2 Rhipicephalus sanguineus
AAAGAGGCAGCCACCTTTCTCATGAAAATTGGAGAGGGCGCGCAAGACGCAGAGCACTTTTGATTTTGCTACTGACGAAGAGAATTCGGACGTAGAAGTACTGAAAATGAACTTTGAGGCATTCTACAAACCAGCTCTAAACTTAGCCTACATGAGTTCCTCTTTGGAAAGCGCGATCAAAGGACGGTGAACGTTTCAACGACTGCTTGTCAGACCTACAAGTGCTAGCGAAAAGTTGCGAGTTTGGGCAGCTTAAAGAGCGTGTGCTGAGAAGCCGTATAATTCTCAGAGATAAAAAAGTCTACAAGAAAAGCTACTCTTTGGAAATGCTTCTTTCACGAAGACTAGAAATGTGTCGCTCACGTGAACATGGTAAAGAACAGTGTGAAGAAATACAGGCGTGCCCGAAAAGCGATTACGTAGCCTAGATGAACGCGCTATCTGAAGCGAAATGTCGGCGTTTTACAAAGTGCGCAAAGGTTCATCAGACTGACCGTGTGTGCCCAGCAAAATGACGCACGTGCAGGAAATGCGGTGGAATGATTCACTTTGCGATAGCCTGCAAAAAGATGCGAAAAACGTTTCATTCGAAAGAGCAAGCAGTAGCATCTGTCGAAGTGCAAGAAGACAATTTCTGGTTATGGGCACCGTGCATACGTTAGAAGCCGCCGCAGTCGCGCGCTGCCTCCAGCGCCAAAGCGGCCAGGGCTTGCCGCGATGTGCTCATTTACGTCGCAAGAAGAGTCGTTACGTAACCAGTTTGTCGCCGATGTGTCCTCGCATCCTATTCGGGAACGTCTTCTGGTAGAAGGGCCTTCGCTTTCGTTCAGCAGGGCAGTTGGTCTCGCGAGTCAGATCGAGCATGCAGCAGTAGAAATGAAGGAATTTTCCATTTCTGTGCAACCACTATCTGCGCAGTCGAGCACAAGATGCAGTTGATCGTTGCAATCACCGAATTCACGGCCGCGTGCTCGCACGTTCAGTCAACGCGATAAGGCAGCTGCATCTGGGAACGCCCCCCCCCCCCCCTATCTCGACAGCACTGTCCATCAAATTCGCAGCAACACGTGAATTCTTCGGATTGCTCCTAATGCGGTTCTAAGCAGCATCGCGCTTCTTTGGAAACGCTGCCCAGCTAAAGGAAAAAAATGCTTCTTGTGTGACCGTATCGGACATTTTGAAAACGTTTGCAACCAGAAGCAGTCGCAAGCAGCTCTTCACGAGGTTTCAGTAGATAGCCCGTTGCAGGATGAAACCGTAGAGGTTCTTGTGGTTCCATAGCCTCTTGCATCTGGAATTCACATTAACGTTCATGTCGGGAAGGTCGCTGTGAAGCTGTTAGTCGATTCTGGCTCTTCCGTTTTCATTCTTTCAGGCAAGGTGTTTGACACATTTCTCTGGTGTGCCGCTTCTTCCCATTCCTCGTGTGGCGCTTCTGGATTATTCCTAAAGACCAATTTTGGTTCGAGGCTGCTTATCTTCTGAGGTCTTTTTCAAGAATCGTAGCGCACCGCTTTTGTTTTATGTCGTCGAACAGGGTCTCTGTCTCGTTGGCCTGGATGGTATTAGGGCTTTGAAGCTGCGCATCGAAGGGTCTGAGCTGCAGTGCTTTTAAACCAGCACGGTACCTAACGCCGAAGTAGCTCGGACATGTCCGATAGAGCCAGCCATGCAGCTGCCATCAGCACTTCAGCAAAAGTTTTGCTCGCTCTTCACAAATGAGCTGGGTCTTGCTAAATGTTTTCTTCAAAGAATTAAGACACGTGCGGGTGTTCAGCCAGTAGCATCAAAACTTCGCCCGATTCCTTTCACGTTACGACCACGCGTGTCTTCCAAACTGCAGCGCTTGGAAAGCTTGGACATCATCGAACGTATCGATGCGTCAAAATGGGTGTCCCCTATTGTAGTCATTCGGAAGAAAGAAGTATTAGGCTTTGTGTAGATTTACGTGAACGTAACAAGGCCATCGTTCCGAAGAGCTTTCCGCTTGCTCACATATATGAGTTGCTTCATGCCTTGGTGGGTGCCACGCACTTTTCGAAACTCGACTTAGCGTCTGCCTACCACCAAGTTCCCCTGGATCCTGATAGTTGACAGCTTTTATTACACATGAAAGGCTGTACTGGTTCAAACGCGTTTGTTGTGGGCGAGCCTCAGCACCTGCTGCTTTCCAGAGTATGATGTCTCGAATCCTTGGCAATTGTGCGGGTGTCCTCTTTTACATCGACGATGTCATTATTTTTGGTAAATCAACTAAGGAACATCTAAAGAACATGGAGGCAGGCTTACAGCGTTTCGAAGACGCAGGTCTGAAGCTCAACAGTAAATGTGTGTTTGGAGTTCAGGAGCGCGAATTCTTGCGCCACAAGGTGACACCTTCCGGTATTTCGCCACTGTCAGGGAAAGTGGACGCAACTGTGGAAACCACAGTTCCAAGAAATGTCGCTGAACTCCGTTCCTTTCTTGGTTCTTGGATGTGGGCGCGAAAAGACAAGGACGATGATGCAGAAGCGGTCAATTTCGTCAAAGGAGGTTCTCAACCCTGTCAAGTTGTTGATTGTTCTGCTGGTTTTTCGTGTTATATGCTAGTGGTCGCGTGAATGTCGTGTGCGAAAAATAGGTATATAAGTAGGCTTGGTGATTGAAAATAAACGTTTTTTTGTTGTCAGTAGCGCCAGTGTGTGTGTACTTTTTCCCTTCGTCCTTGTCTTTTCGCGCCCACATCCAAGAGCCATGAGAGACCAATAAGCCTGGATTTCCACCCTCGTGATTGCTTTCTTCGGGTTGGTGCAATACTACGCGAAGTTTGTGCAACACTTGGCCGAGATGGTAGAACCAATGAGGCTCTCAGGAAGGCGAAACCTTCAACTGGTCTGTTGAGATGGATAAGTTTCCTGCGCGGTAAAGGCGGTATTATCTTCAGATCTTGTCTTGCACATGTTTGATCCTGCGCTTCCAATTATCATTTCCACTGATGCATTCGAATGCGGTCTAGGAGCAGTCCTCCAGCAGCACGCCGGTAATAAGCTTCGTACTGTTGCTTTTGCACCACGCACGCTATCTCCGGCTGAAAGAAAGTGCGCAGTTGGCGAGAAGGAACCGCTTGCATGCATTTGGGCATGCGAGCCTTGCCATGCATACCTGTGGGGACGGAGCTTCACTCTCCGAACAGACCATCAGGCACTCGTTTCGCTTCTGTCTTCGCAGGGCTCAGGCCTACGCCCACTTAGAATTGCACGTTGGTGCACAAGGCTACTACGTTACAGTTTCACGGTGGAGTACCAGAAAGGCTCATCCAACAGAGTAGCGGATGCTCTTTCGCGGTTACCTGTTCATATGGCAGATAGAAAGCTGACTTTTGAGGAAGCAATTGTTTCCATGGTTCAACCAACTTGCCTCACAAAAGAGCAGTTTGAAGAAGCGGTTCTTTCTGACGCCACTCTTCAAAGGGTGAAGGCGTTTTTAAATGAGTCTTGGCCCTCACGCAGAGACTTGCCGGAATGTGCGGAACCATATCTCAGAGTTCGAGAGGATTTGTCAGTCGTGAGCGAATTGTTCTTGCGTGCAGAGATGCTTGTAGTTCCTTCATCTCTCGTGGCTCAACTTGTGGCAACAGCGCATGAAACTCGCCTGGGTATTGGACGCACTAAAGCCAGACATAGGGAACAATTTTGGTGGCCCCGCATGGACATTCACGTGGAAGAAACAGTCCAGAATTGTAGATCTGTCAAGCAGCAGATATATCGGCGAAAACGTCACCTGCCCCGCTGCAACCTCTCGAGCTACCAGAGCGATGATAGCAGAAACTTGCAATAGATATCGTTGGTCACTTGGAGAGGGCGCCTCCAGATTGCAGATTTGTCCAGACATTCGTAGACTACTTCTCAAAATGACCAGAAGTTCACTTTTCAAGAAAAGTTTCTGCAAGAACCGTGACCGAGTTCCTGCTCAACGTATTTGCGCGGGAAGGATATCCTGAAGAGATAGTCTGTGATAATGAGCCAAGTTCACGTCAAAGGAACTTGTAAGCTTCCTACAAGAAAGAGTGATCCATCTGTCGCATTCATCTGTTTATTACCCGCAGGCAAACGGACAGATCAAGCGGTTCAACCACAAGTTCAAGACTTACCTCCAACTGGCCCGTCTGGAACACGTCCGCTGCGAACTGCTGTAGGGGATTACCTCGCTGCATACAGGTGTACACCACACGCCACAACAGGAGTGGCCCCTGCGGTACTGTTACATGGAAGGCTGCAAAGAACGAAGCTTGACATCTCCGGCTTATCGCCTGAGTCGTTCGCAAAGGCACCCTACCAGGAACTCGCCAGGCTACGGCAACGTGTCAAGCGCAGGCAAGAGTACAGCGAAGCCTACACCGACAGGAGGCGAGCGGCAAAATCGACAACAGTGGCAGTAGGAGACATGGTGCGGGTGAATAAACCATCAGTATCATTCAAGGGTGACATCTCTTTCTCGAAGCCAAGGAAAGTCATCGAGCAATGCGGTCCGGTATCCTTCATTCTCGCCGACGGAAAAACATGGAATGCGGAAAAGCTGTGCAAGGTGCCTGCTCGGCGCCCTGGCGACAATGGCCTTCACCAGCATTTTGCAGGGCGTGAATCTTCGTCACATCACGATCCCTTTGATTCGAGATTTCTCGCTGCAACATGGCAGCCAGCATCTGCCGAGACAAGTGTTCCCGTACCGCAACCTGTGCCTATTGCAGACCACGATTCCGGGCCGCCAACGAGATCAGCCGCCGAACAGTTTCCTGCTCGGGAAACTGATTCGCGCCCGCCCGTGAACACTACAGAAGAATGTATTGTGTGGTGCCCGCCAGGTCTGCGCATTCAGCCGCACCGAGAGAGTCGGCGACCGGACAGACATGGTTATTAGTGTGAATGTATAAATATTCATTAGTTGGTGTTGCTATTACCTAATGTATTCTTCAATAATTTTGTATGTGTATAGATAAACTGGTGTGTATATATTGATGTGAATTTCCTGCTGCGTATTTCTCATTCCACATATAAACTGTGCGCGATTAACATATACCAATGTACTAACACTTTCACAAAACAAAATAAATGAGAGAGGGAAAACGTTGTATCCTGTGCATAGTTCCCGCAGTTTCGGTTTCAGTGTTTATGTTGGCAACACTGTGCACTTGTGCTTGTATATATTTGTGGAACGTCTATGAACGAGCGAGTATGCAAACGCTACCCGTGAGTGCGAGTTCCGCCACTCTTTCACTACAGATATGTGACAAGGTGCGTCGAACAGTGAGGAGCACATAGCGTCCACCGTCTGCGTTTTGCTGAAAACTAGGGGTGTGCGAATATTCCAGTTTTGAATTTGAATCGAATAGTTCCTAATCGAATAATTCGATTCGACTTTCGAATAGCTAGTATTCGAAGTTTCGAGTAATTAGACAGGACGAATATCTAAAATGAGACAAAGGCCAATGGTGCAACTTGGCTATAGGGTAGGGTGGCTAAAACTAACGTTAACGTCACCGTTCGTTAAACTTTCACTGGCATACTGGTTCAAAAGCGAGCGCATGTTGATCTTAAAGGATATTTTATGATTTCCGCACGTAGAAAAACGCATGAGAAAACTGTGAAGTCCATCACAACTTCGATCTTCTAGCGTAATTCGCTCGCATATGCCGCAAGCGCCGTAAAACGACCTGAATTTGGCCTGCGAAACCCTCGGTGATTGGCTTTGCATATAAAAATTTGTTCACGCTGGTCAGTCGCCACTGTCGCACTGCACCACTATTTCAGAGACTCTCATAGTTCCGGCGCGCAGTTGAAACACTGCTGTGAACGGGCGCCCGAAGATTTTGAGCCCGGAGCACCCATGGGCACAACACGTGAGTTGAGCTCGACCATGGGGAAAGAAAGCTAGCTACCGTAGCCCCCTCTATTAGGAGTGCCGCTGCTCACTGGGATGGCGGCTCTTCAGCCAACATCGCCCATAAAAGCTGAAACAAAAGCCACTCCCGAACAAGTGCGTAATGAAGCTATGAGTACGCAGTAGTGTATTGCCGTAACTGGCGGTACACATTTCATGTAAATGTACTATTCGATATTCGATTCGATATTCGATATTTTTGGCCACTATTCGGCACTATTCGATTCGAATTCGATTCGAGATTAAATTTCACTATTCGCAGACCTCTACTGAAAACATAAACTCGGCAAAAAGCTGCCCTGTCATGGAATCGTCAGCTCGGCTTCCGGAATGGGGACCTTATAGACCGAAATATGTAAATAAGCCAAACGTATGCACATTAGCCGTGAAATCGATTCATTTGATGCTTGGTAGAAAAGAAGTGTATGGATCGAAATTATAATTATCTTCTGATCCTAATTAGGAAGCATGAAACAACGTTTTATGTTATCTTGAGAAGGCGTGTTCTCCTCCGCCTTAGCCAAATACAAAGTGAATGTAAAGATTCAAGACGAAGTTACATTATTAAGAATAGAGCAATTAGTCTTTATTCTTCGAGAAATATAGTTATCGAAATAAAGACCTAAAAGATGTGCTTCTTGGTAAAGTTGTTATCGCACTGCTGAAGCCTTTCTTTCTTGAAGAAATTTTTCTGACACAATATATTCGTTCAAAGTTATACAATACCTGTGCTTCATGCGATGCTTTCTGGGTATGGGTGATAGTTACCGTTCGTAGAGTGATTCGGCTTCATTGGCAGTGTCGGACAGTGGCGGACCTGCACTTTCAAAAGTCAAACAGCGATGTATATATGTTCCATACAAGATTCTAAATAAGTGGTCTTTTGCTATAAAAACATGCGATGAATTCCTGCGCGGAAAATGGCAGCTTACATTAGTGGAGTTCTTCGTACTCGAAGCCATGTATACGGCGAAAGCTTTAGATGCTTCATCAAAAGCAAAATTTGACAGTCGGCGTCGCCGGCGTAATCGAAGATCCAAATCATCACCACTTGATGACGTCCCATGATATCACACATCGCCGAAATTTGTGATGTCTCCACGATATCATCACATCACAATATAAGTTGGTCAATGGTGCGCCTATCACGGATACGGCTGTCACCTTCTAGACACCTTAGGCGAGTGTATAAGGAACCTCGTGAGTGTTTTTTTGATACGGTGAAGCTGTCTTTACGTGTTTTTGTCTCAAAGCACAAACCGCGTTGTTGTGCTAGGTCCTCGTCGTCATAGCAAGCGCCGCGATGGCGCTTCTGCCGCAGGAGAGTTGTGTTATCTAGCGGTGCGGTCATGAGCTGCTACGGGGCTGTCCTAAGCGATGAAACTGATTAGTGCGCGCTATAGGGAACTGGACCGCTATCAAGTTCAATGTAAGCCGTTTTAGTTTGTTATCTTAGTGGTGAAAACATTGGCGGACGCCGACCAAGGGGAACTATATTTACTGAAATTTTAGTTCACACACGCGAGCCTTGTTCAGAAAGACACTAACAGCATTATGCATGTAAATATGCATTACATCGACATCTTGCCAACCTCACAACAGGTTCAATTCGTTGTTTGCGAAACAAAAACGCTTACGTCAATGAAATAAAAAACAATGTTTGTCAGCAGGACCTCGTTTTCCTGATTTGTTGTGGTGACTTGAGCGCTGATACCATGCACTCTAATCATTTACATTATGTCCCTCGCTCCAACAGAAAATAAGCGGCTCCCGTAGACTAGAAGCGCCAGACATGACTCCAGTTGTATCGAGAATTGGCACGGCGTGATGGCTACATCGGTCTTTGTGCCCGGTGATATTTTAGGGGCGAAGCACCTTAGGGCCTCGGCGTGTGCGCGTGCATCGTCGTCTGCTGTAGGGATTGTCCATTTGCTTGAGCGCAAGAGAGGGCGCCATCGCCTCAGCGCTCGCCATGTGGCGAGCGAGAGCAAACGGCGCACCTTGATTATAGAAAGGCTCTTTCTGCGATGAGCGCTGAACTACCAACTCGCAAGGAACGAGAACGCGCCCGCGAGAGGCAACACCGACGCATGCGGCGTCTGTAAGCAAGTTTTTTTATTGAAAAAAATTGGCCGCCTATCTGCGTACTTCGCTGCAAATGCCGTCGAAAGACGATAGTCTTGCCACGGCCGCTACATAAAAAAAAGCAGGTGCAGCCTGCTGCGTAGCGCCGAAACGGCGTTCGGGACCTAGTTCTCCTTGCGCCCGCACTGGCGCCACCACACTGGTGCAGCTGTTCATGGAGAAGCGCTTCGACAGCCGCGTTTGTACGCCCGACGCTTACTCCAATCAGGGCCGAGTAGATAACGCGTTTTATAGCTGCACACAACAGGTTGAATATTGAAGTCGTTATTAGAACTGCCGATTACCCCACATATGTGAACAGTTTGCCCTAGGAGTACCAGTATTTTGTAGAGTGGGCCTCAATACTCTCCACGAATGCTGCCCGTTTGACTCACGTGAAATGAGAAGTGTCAATCAATCACTGATCCCGTTAATGGGCAGGCTGTTGTCGGGCAGATTTCAAGGGCTGACTAAATCGGCCCACCGACACGCACCACGAAAGCACACAAAATTTAAATGTAGGACCTGTTAGTGCGCCAACAAATGCTGGTTGTGGTCCAAAGCAAGAGTTAGAGCCATGAGTTGACCAACACGAACAAAATATATTCTCTCTTAAGGCAGTACAAGCATCACGCAAATATCCACACTCGGCAGGTATCAATTACAACCAGTGCTGGGCAGTATCGAAGATACATGTATCTTAGATACTATCTTAGATACTCTTTGGGTATCTTGTATCTGTATCGCGATACGTCTCGCAAGACGAGTATCTGTATCTGTATTTCCGCTACATTCAATAATGTATCGTGTATCTTAAGATACAAGATACTGCTATAGAAACACCACCGTGCGGAACGATGAACGGTTGGCTGAACTTCGCTTCCAAAGTTAATGGTGCGGCCACAAAGCCATCTGAAGAAAACTAACGCCAGACCCAATCGTTTACCTTTTTACCAGAGTCTTCCAGCGAGGGTAGGCGATGAGGTCTGCGCGTCTCAATCGGTGGAGAAGAGTCACGTGGTGGCGTGATCGTTTACGCTCAGCCGACCTTTTGTTTTCTCGATATTTTCTTTCTTTATAGTTGTGTGGGTGCCATGGCACTTGCTCGTAGCCACTGTACTGTGCCGCGCACTACAATGCGTGTGGCGTCTTTAGCGAAAATTCCTATGCCGCTATATGTCGTTATCGAATTTTCTCTTGCGTGGTGCTTCGTTGCGAAGTGTGAAGAATGCAAGAATAGGGTTGCATTGCGTCTCGCAGCTTTCACACATCAGCAATTTGAAAGATCTCGTGCATGTAGGTTGGACTTGCTTGCAATGAGATCGACTTATAGGCAAATGAGATTCTAACAAGGTCGCGCCCTTTGGTGCCGATTGTAGATGTAATAGAATAAGCTTAACAGACGATATTTTATTGTACTAGCTGTATTTATTATTCCTGCTAAATTTCAAGGAGTTCTTTTAATCGTAATTTCATTTTTAGCATAAGTGCTCTCATTGACATATCCTCCGTTTGCATCTTACCCGCCACGGTGATCCATTGGTTATGGTGCTCGACTGCTGACATGAAGGACCGGGATCGAATCCCTGCCACGGCGGCCGCATTTACATGGAGGCTAAATGTTGAGGCCCGCATACTTATATTTAGGTGCGCAATAAAGAACCCTAGGTGGTCTAAATTTCCGGAGCCCTCCACTACGGTGTCCCTCATAATTCGTTTTGTGACGTTAAATCCCAACAATTATTATTGTTATTATCAGTTTGCATTCCATGCACTATCTAGGCCTCTGTTTTTGGCCGTCTGCGCATTGCATTATATATTTTGTAACCTGCTCCCAAAAAACGTCCTGCTTTATTTTATTTTTTGACGGTCATCGTCATTTCTGCTATTTAGATATGTACATTTTATTTGAGTGTACTGTTATGTCACGGCGATGTTGAGGACAAAGGTAAAATAATGTGGGCGTGCCTGGAGTGTCCAGTAACAAAATTTCTGCTTACGTATGCAGCAACGAAAATTCTAAGCAAAATAGCGACGTTGAATTCACAAGGGAACATCTTAAAGATGTTAGGAAGGCGATTTGAGAAACATAATACCAAGTACTCCGTTTTTCTCATGAGCGCCTCCACGAGCCGTTTTATGCAACTTTCCATAGGCAGCGAATTTTCTATTCTGACATTAACATCTAGGTTCACGATGGTCATGCTCAATTGTCATTGCTTTTAGAGGTGCCGTCTGTATCATGTTTATTCATTGTGCTCCACGTAACTGGAACCAAATATCTACAAAGAAGTGCTTAGCCTAAACTGAGTAAAAATAACGACATGGTTTGTCGTCTTGTGGCGAACGTTAGGTATTATTATGTTGGGCTTAATTTGTTAGTAACTAAGAACAATTATGCACATTTTTAATATTCCCTTGAGGGCGAAGTGCGCTTCGCGAGGTTGTAGATGGTATTTGGAAACGACTGATCCGATTTTTTGTAGCAACGTATATGCTACGTAGTGATTTTTCTAGTGTTTAAAGAAAGCCCGCGAAATATTACCATGTGATTGTCCTTATGCGCTGCCGCTCTGCAGCGCTCTCAAACGTGCTTGATTGAAATAACCAGCGCCAGGACCATGGCGAAATGATCGGGCGCGGCTCTAGCATCGGCTTCACAGTGTGTGAACATTTCCGACGGATGCACCTGGCAAGAAAACGCCATCGTCTATGAGATGCGTAGGCTGACGGTCCGCGCAATCGTTATTTCGCTCGAAGGACGGTTGAGAGCGCTGCAGTACGGTAGCCCATAAGCGCATGCTGTCTCGTGGATTTATTTCATATTTCCCGGGCTTTCTTTAAAAGACGGGAAAAATTATGCAGAATGTACCGACGTTTATAGAACTTGTTGGAATGTACGTCGCCAGAAAAAAATGGATCGGTCGTTTTGGAATGATCTCTGCGACGTGACGAAACGCACTTGGCCCTAAAGTGAATATTTAATATGCTGCATAATTGACCTTAGTTAATTAACCAGTTAAGCACAATATAAAAAATAACATAACGAGTGCCACATGATGGCAAGCCATATAACAATGGTCTCATTCAGTCTTTCAATCATTTCTTTATTATATGTGTTTCTAGTTACGTCAAACGCCCGGTATACTTATTCACTGATTCCTTATACGGACACCTTTTGCTGTTTGACTTAGATATATTCGTTTCCCCTTTTTATGGCACCTTAAAGTTTCTTTTTTACCGTTACAAATCAGCAGGTAGTCTGAAATATTATTGCCAATAGTGTGACTAAGTGCTGTCTTGCGACGCTTTGTGCCACTATGATACGTCTGAGACTCTTCTTGGCAGCACAAGTTCTCTCAGAGAAGAAACCTTTCACGTTAGTGAATATGGTTCTAACGAACGCTGTAGGCAAGCAGATAATTCAAGTATGAAAAATTATTCCAGTTTTATATCCTCAATACAAACATGATGTGTCCCTAAAAATGTCACTACCACCGTTATTGCAACTTTACCCCTGTCGGGTGATCCGGTATTGCGAAAAAGGTAATACACTTACAGACAAGGTAAGATGGCAGAGCGGTATTTGGGCCATCGTGCGTAGGCTTCTTACTGAAAATTTTGTAACTGGATGGCAATTCGCTAGGTCGTCCGCAAACAGAGCAGTGACTCCCATCAATTATAAAAGTGTCAATCAAGAACCACTGAAAGCGCAGAGTATAAAGAGCTGTCATGTTAAGCAGCCAAACGAATCCTAATAAGATGTTTGGGAATTAAACTAATATACTTTGAGCAAGAAAGACAGAACTTTTGCGATACAAACAGATATTTCCTTAAAGTTAATCATAGTCGATCGCGATTGAGAAAGTTTCAAGCAAACAGTTTTGTAGATAGACGTTAGCTGCTTCATTATATATATGCATAACAGCAAATTTTCTAATGTATCGAAGTATCTTAAGATACAATTGGTAAAATATCGTATCGGATACAATAATTCTGAAAGTATTTTGTATCTGTATCTCAAATACTTCTTGCCCGAGTATCTTGTATCGTATCGCGATACAATTTCAAAGTATCTTTGCCCAGCCCTGATTACAACGCACAACATCGCTTAGTGGTGGTTAAAACAACGGGAACAAAATTACCGTGCTACAAACGCACTCTCATCCATTAGAAACTATCCAAGAGCACTTAAAGACCTTGAATATTCACCCAACGTGTACAGCCCATAACTCTTCGAACGTTTCTGTAATATCTCTCTTCCAGGAAACACTCAAACGACCTCCAGCTCTGGTCACCGTCATTAGGCGACACTCTTCTAAACAGTGCTCCGACGGTGTCATCACTAGATCATGCAAGATCGACTGACCGCACTACACGACTCACACGAACAACATAACTTCTTCGCCGACTTCACCATATAGTCCTACCCTGCGTCGTCTCTCGTTTAGATCATTCCCGGTTTCGCGAACATTCCCAAGTGATTGTTCGGCTCGTAGCACGTAGAGCGGCGACAGCTAAGGGAAAGGAATTCATCTCGCCGGTTCCTCTGCGGAATTGGTCGGTTCCACTTTTATTTTTTGAATTCTCCCGATCTGCGCGGGTGTTTGCCTGTCGCGACCTCGCCGGCGTCTTCGGTGGAGAGGGTAGGGGTTCGCCCCGGGCGCCTTTTGATGCTCGTCTTTTTTTTTCGTTGCGTGCACCCGTTGGGGGTAACAGTCGGCGCAGTGGCTTGATGCTGCCGTCAGGATGCGGCGGCGCGCGCTGTTTTAGCGCTCGTTTGTGACAGAAAGAGTGTCTCTGTCCGAATATTACGCTTTCCGACACTGTAGATCGCATGGGAATACGTGGTACTTCACAGTAGCGTCTTTTCACACGTTCGAGTTGCACAGCGGCACACAACAGCTTCGCGTCATCACACCGCTAGAAAAAATCGTCTGCCACACACGCGCGCACCAAAAAACCGTACTCAGGCGCAGAAAACATGAGGCAAGCTGCTCAGTCGCGCGGTCACACACAAGAAAAACACGAGAAAGCACACGAAAATGCACACGGACACGCATAAATCCTGAGGCGACCACATCAGTAACACGAACCGGCGTCTGCCTTGCGGACCGTGCTAGTGGCGCCCTCACCCAAAACAGCTGCCGCTCAGCCGACCCCCGCTCGCCCATTGTCGGCGACGCGACGCAGCAGGCCGCACCTGTATTTTAACACGAAAGTGTTTTATGCCGGGGTCCACCAAGACTTCAGTGACGTATTTCCGTCACGGAAATGACGTGAGAAAATTGTACACAATCAGATGGCAAATAAAAAAGTTGTTGAGCTGTGACACTTGATAGTTCGCGCTCATTCTGTTGTTCGTTTAGCGGCGTCCCTTAAGCTCGAGTGACTTTCGTACGCTCCGTAACATGAGCGCGGACATCACGGTGAAAGCGTGAAAACATCCCCTCTTCCCCTCAGCACGAGAAAACCGCGCGAGCAGACAGCGGGAAGGGCAAGGTTCTCCCTGGCAAACATAACAAGAAGCGAGCGCGCTCGCCGACGACTTTTTAAATCCACCCGTCGCGCTCCCTAACGCCATCTCGCTGGTAATAAAGAAACGCTTATAAGCGCCTAGGTCTCTGAGTCCGTCCAGCGGTAAATGGTGTGTATATAACGCTCGCCGTTAGCTACGTGGAGGATCTGCGTTTCGTGGCGTAGTGGATAGCGCCACTCGCTGCGGAGCATGAGGTTCCTGGTTCGATTCTGCGCTTCGGAAGCATTTTTCTGAAGTATTTTTCTTTCGGGCTTATTATATATATATATACATACTTATACATATACGGTGCATGACGGGCGACGGCGACGGCAAAATTCAGCCGAGACTGTCCATATAATTGCTATCGCAATAAAAAGGTACCGTGAACGGGCATCGAACCCACGACCGCTCGGTCCGCAACAACAGATGCCGGGCACGCTATCCACTGCGCCACGGGCACAGACTCTGGAGGCCTTAGGAACGCGCCTTTTATATCTACCACTTTCCCGGTCGGCTGGGTGGTGTTGACCTCTGGGAGTGGTAAGGTAAAGTAATTCGTCATTGCTGTGGCCTCCGCGACTAGCACCTGCAACGCGTTACGCGTCCCTCCCATTCGGCGCGTTTTCAATAGAAGTTAAATTTTGTCAATGCCTTAACACACCGCGAGGTGGCGACCTTTGCCCGAGCGTCGTAAAAGCGTCGACCTCGCTCACCATCACGCGAATACAAACCAAAAAATTGGCCGTGTATCTGCGTGCTTCGCTGCAAATGTCGTCTAAAGACGATAGAAGAGGCGCTGCGTGAGATATGGATGCCATCTGGCAATACGTCGGGAAACATGAGTGCTGTGTTGCGGGCTGGTAGTCCCGGCGCAGCGGCAGGAGAAGACCGGCGGTGACCAACGCGACCGGTGGGGACACCGACCAGCCCAAACAGGCTGTTTGCGCGATACGCCGAAGGAGAAGAAACGTCCGCACTCAACGAGGACGCTCCACAAACTCTCTAACTTACACGTCGCCCGGTTAAACAGGAATGCCAGAGCGGCGCCCCCTGTCATTCGTACAATGCATACGAACCGAAACCGAAACACAACATGAGCTTTGTGCAGAGGGCACGGAGGAAGACCAGTTTCAGCGCACCTGTAAGAAACATAGGGTTGTAACATTGTAGGGCGAGTAGGGCCAGAAGGACCGTCACGACGAAAACCTGCCTCCTCAGTCGTATTCGCCTGGAACGTGGGTGGCTTCGCGTCCCTCCTCCGTTCCTGGCCTTTCCACAAAGCTACTGCCTAAGTACGAAGGTCCCCTACCGCGTCCAACGTCAAGCACCCAATTAACTATATGATGGAGCCTGTTCAATCATCTACAGACCGCCGTCGTCGCGGCCGCGAGACTGTTCACGTCGATCGACTGAAGCCGCATTATGACCCACCAGTTGTACCTGTTCCTTAGTTGCCAGGATGGCTCCTTTTCCGCGGGGGAGTGATTTGTAACATGGTAGGGCGCAGACAAGAACGCCTGCGAAAGAAGAAGACGAAGACGGTTGTTGTTGGCGCTCGCGCTTGCTCGGCTTGGACCGCTGATCGCTTCAGCGTTACTGGTCTCAACGTTAAACGCATACCATCAAGGTCTTTAAAATTGCGTATCTATGTATTTTCTATTAAACGAACACACCACCTAATACTTACCTAATGATGTTACGCCTCAGATATGCGTAATATTTACTTTTTGATCGACAACGTTCACTAGTATGAACAGCCATACCAGTTCAAGATGGGTGGGCGGTAAGCAAGTGGTTCAACTTTGGCCGGGTGACTGAATCGAGGGACGTGCCGACAAACAGAAAGACAGAAAGACAGACCAAAATTTAGGCGTTTAGGTTCCCCAAGAAAGACTATCGTCTTTAAAATAGCTCTGCGACGCGCGCCTGCCTCACCTGGATGTAACCCCGCGTTCCCCGTTGTCGCGCTCGCCCCGAGAAAAAAACGCCAGGCCTGCGCGGAAAGCGCAGCACTGTCACAGCGAAAGCTGGAAGAGCGGCTTTTCTAGAGCGCGTTATAAACTCTCCTGTGGCTACTAATACAGGTACATTAGCAACGTACCCACTACGCCACAAAGCGTAATTTTTGGGAAGTTTGGAAGCACCCAGCGCGACATTATTCGTTGTTCTGCGAAGAAAGCGAGGTACCATATGTAAGCGATTATGTGCAGGTTGTTGATGCGGCGGTTGATGACGATGATAATTATGGTTGCGCCCTTTGTAATGGGTTGGAAGCTTTAAACGACCCACTAGTTACGTAAATGCATGTTGTGTGACGCCCGGTCGTTATTTAACTGTCCCACCACGCTTTATAACACACTTTAACCGGAGAAACGTAGAGCGAGAGAGAGAGAGAATTGCTTTATTGAGACCCTGAGGAAATGGATCATGGGAGCCTTATGGGCTTCCTTGGCAACCAACAGAAGTGCACTTGCGAGGAACCCACTACGCTCTAAATCATTGTAATTTTGGAGAAGTAGGGCAGTAGGCACTGTGCCATTTTTCGTCATTTACAGACAGCCGTGGTACCTGCTAAGCGCATGTAAGGCATTATGCGTACTTCGTTGATGATGTGCGTGATGACGATGAAGAATTATGGCAGAGCTCTTTGTAATGGGTTGGAAGCATTCAACAACCTACTCGTTGCGCAATTCGCATTGTATGACGCCTGGTTACATAATTCGCGTTGTGCGACGCTTGGTGCTTATTTTACTCTTCTACCACGCTATATTGCATATGCTAATGTGGTTCCTTCCCGACATGAAGCCTGTATAGGACCTTTTTGCAAAGCAGTTTCAAGCACCGGCATGGCTCAGAGGTTGAATACTGGGCTCCCACGCAGAGGGCCCAGGTTCGAACCTCGTTCCATCCTGGAATTTTTTTCTTATTTAGTTTTTTTCTTATTTCGAGCGATACTGGTTACGGACACCGGCGGCGGCGGACAACTACGGCACAAAAAACGCCGGTGATAGATCTCATAACAGCTTTCGCTGTCAAAATCGCGGCCAGGCTACCGGGGCGACACGATGCGCTTTGCGTTTCCCTCTAGTGCAGCCGTGGGCGTTCAATCACATTTTAACATGCCGCGGGATGGCGAACAAGCTCTGCGTCCAATATGCGACGCTCTTCTGCTACTCCCACACCTCGTTCACTGATTAAGCTTTCACATTAACTACTACAGCTACCACAGGGTAGGTTTTAATCATGTAATGGACGTTAGTCGTCGGAATGGAGATGTACCACCAATCATCAAAGTGGGTGCATACACGTTAAACGGCGCCATAGCTGCCAGGACATAAATATACATTGTACAAAACTCTTATATCAATGTACAGTAAGCATTCAGTTACTTCTGTAAGGGCACGCTTTACTTTCGTGTTATTCCGATTCCTATGACGGAGGGATCAACCGTGTTTTTTTTATGTAGCGGCCGTGGTCTTCCGCTGGCCGTACTACACCAGTCCTCCTCCTCCATGTTGAACCGCCGTATCTGGCTCATAGCGTCGCATTGTCAGCACAGCCTAAGAAACACTAGCATTTTCAGCGCATCCTAAGAAACATTAGGGTCTTTAGAATTACTTATCTATATATTTTCTAGTAAAGAAACACAGCACATAATACTTGCGTATTGATGTTGCGCATCAGATATGCGTAATAATTGCTTTTTGATCGACAATGTTCACAAGTATGAACGGCAGTACCAGTTCAAGAAGACAGGGCGTTCCGAAAGCGGTTAAACTTTGGCCGGGTGGCTGAATCGGGTGACAGACAGACAAACAGAAAGACAGACAAACCAAAATTTCTGCGTTTGAATTCCCCAAGAGGACTATCGTCTTCAAATATTACACCATCTCCCGCTCAAGCCAGCCATCTTCCCGCTGCTTCGCATCCACATATGGTTCTCTTTAGCGGGAGATGGTGTAATTTTTTCAATGAAGAAACTCGCTAGCAGACGCCGCATGCGTCGGCGTTGTCTCTCGCGGGCGCGTTCTCATTCCTTGCGATATTTTTTCTTGCGTTCTCGAGCCTGTGCCTTCCTCTGGCGTAGAATCAGCACGGTCTTCCAGTCTCCATCCAGCTCCCGCTTCGTGGTACTGCCGGCATCCGACGTATTCGACTCCCGCAAAGTGACTTCAGGGCGGGAAGGCGTTCGAACATTCACGAGCCGCAGGTATAGACCTCGCATTCTGCCGCGGCCAATGGAAAGTGACAGTTTAAAAGCGACAATATGCTGTGCAGGAAAGTGCGAAAAAAATGCCGGGTGTGTTCTGAAGGCCAAGTTAAAAATTATTTTCTTGCTGAACAATACTTTAGCATTAGCTCACCTTGTAGCAATGAAATCTTCACTCCTTTGCCGCATACAAAGAATACTCACTGGGGCCGAAGCAGCCGAAAAAAACAGCGTGGCAAATGCAATGGGCAGCAGATATTTCTCTTGCTTTCCAATTTGTCAGGGCTAATTGAACTAATTGTCCTTGGATTTTTTTATAAATGTACTCTATCTGGAGAACCAAGGTGGCACAATGACATATAGGTTTGTGAGTTGATTTGGATTCCTAATGATGTAAAATTGTGCAACGCTAGAACGAATACAAAGGACAAGATGAAGACAGGACATGCGCTGTCCTGTCTTGACGGTGCATGTCCTGTCTTCATCTCGTTCTTTGTATTCGTCCTAGCGCTGCCCCTTTTACATCCTTAAGAACCAAACTAATATCAAGAGTGGTATTTCGCTTCAATCAAAAACCTCGAACATTGATATCTTTGCTCATTCACTGAGAGAGAAAGAAAAATAACTTATTAGAAGGCAGAGAGGTCAGCCTGAGACAGTGTGCACTAGCGTGCTGCTCTGTACAGAGGAGAATGGAAAGGGGAATGAAATAGTGACGCTAAGGAAGAAGTGGTGCGCCTGTACAATAACCACGTAACATAGCCGTTTGTTACAGTCTGGAGTCCATTCCTGTGCTTTAAAGGAAATCTATGGCTGCCTTTGTAGCAGTTGTTGGCACTGTCTCATTGTACATTACTCACAAAAGGGCTATCCCTTAGTGTTGCCATACCGAATCATGCCAGCGTCGAACCCAGCGTTTTCCGCTGCGACGCGTAAAGTGGGCATGAACAAAATGAATGTGTGCTTGTTGCACACACTTGGCAGCGTTCGCCGTTCCGGCTGTCCGCACGGCTGATGAGGTGTGTGTAGCGGCGAGGTAATGCAATGGCCAGATGAACATGGTGTTGCAAACTATAAGGTATATGAGAGGATTCTTGTCAATAAAAATTCAGTTGGAAGTCAGCGCTTG
>NW_023615038.1:0-120001 GCF_013339695.2 Rhipicephalus sanguineus
GTGTAGCACCGACGAGTGTTTCTGGAGGAACCCAGAAACCGCGTGTTGCCAAGTCCCCATTCTGCACAAATTGTGTTAATTTGGCTAACACAATTTTCTCCCATGTTTCTAATATGGAATGCTTGAATCAACTCCCTCTTAATTTTTTTTCCTCTGAGTTGACAGAATCTTTGTGTCTGTAAAATTGGTGCGCACCCACAAGACCTGCAATGATCCACCAGATGTGTTCGTCCTGAACTACGTAATGCAGAGTGATGCTCCCTCAACCTGGTGTTTATACATCTTCCAGATTGCCCACATAAGATCTGCCACAGCTGAACGGAACCTGGTATACCACTGCTGTTTTGCAAGACCTGTAATCCTGGCTGTATTTCATCTGGCAGCTGTTCTTACTCTGCGTAGTGCCGGGCTCCACCATCTTTCGAAGTCGTGGGCAGAACTTTGACAGCTTTTTGGGTGCTGTAACACCGAGGTTACACCATATCTCGCTGCTACATTCTTCAAACCGTGGGACAACCTATGAACATAAGGGAGAACTGCAAGCTTCCTTTTTTCATTTTGTAACCTTCTGGAATTCTTTCCGTGCCTTTTATCACTGGGATGAGTTTTTGCACATAGTGTTCAGCAAATGGCTCGGGTACCCAGCTGCCCTGAGCCTGCTTAGCTGGTCCTGAAAGCTGGAACCAACTTCGTGTACACATGACCGGAACAACGAAGATGTTAAGCATGAGGATGTTAACGCATTTTTTATTACTTTTGAATGACTGACGCGAAATTTAGCAGCGGTTTCTTGGCTCGTGGACTATACCGCCAACACACGTGATCTGCCTTAAGAGCAACTTGATGTCCAAAAACTGTAGCGACTTGTCTTGTACTAATTCTATTGTGAACTTCAGTCCACAGGAATTCTCTCTAAAAACCTTCCGAACATTGATGACGTTCTGGTTGTAGTTATCTTTATGTACGAGTACAAGATAGTCGTCGACATAACGGAAAATGGGTTCCGCGGTCCCTGCTAGACTATCTGACACTTTTGTATTGACGCGACTGAGGAAAATGTCACTTAGGATGGGTCCTACAGCCGACCCAATACACACACCATCCTTCTGCACAAATAGGTCCTTGCCAACGCCAACAAATGTGGACTGTAAATAGACTATGAGCAGTTCCAGAAATGCCTCCACTGTTAATCCGCACGTTGACCGGAAGTCCAACTCGTCGTTGTGTTGCGTGATGCACACTTTCACGCTCTCCATTAGTTCACTATGTGGAAGCGAATAGTAGAGGTTTCCATGTCAATACTCGCCGCACACAGGCGAAGGAAGTCAACCAGGGCATGCGAGTTGCGGATTCGGTAGGGGTCATTATTTTTAGTACAGACAACTGTCCTTGTAGGAAGCGGGAGACCACCTCGAGCCACGTGTCTTTCTGATACGATCGCTCGAAAAGGAACGCCATTCTTGTGCGTTTTCGCAACGAAAACATGTCAAGCTGCATTCCTGTGTGGTTTCTTGACACTTGCTGCGACTGCATCCAGTGCCAGACTCGACAATAGCTGAAGCAACGTTACTAGAACAAACTCAGTTTCAAAGCTCCGTATCTCCGCCAGCGAGGAGGGTGGTCCGAACGGCGGTCGCGAGAACTAGCGGCGCTGCAGTTCCGTCTTGCGCCACTATCGGCGCGTCGTCTGCTGCCACGGCATAACGCTGCGGTGCGCCGCGCAGTTGCTCGCGGCAACTTTGTACTAGTTAGGTGGATGCTTAGGTGGATATGCATACGCTCGCCTGTATGCATTGGTCCGCGTGCGTTGTTCATTGATTGGCTAAGAATCGATGTTCGGTCTATACTGCCACACCACTTCTTGTTTTATTTTGATGTATTCGGGTTTGACCGGCAGGGACGGGATCAACGCTCGACGCTGTCCGTGAAGCAGTGTTCGAGAAGCTTCGCGATTGTAATAGATCGTTTTGGTAAGATTGCGCGCTGCACGCGAATGTTCCAGCTTTGTCGAGAGATAACGCCGCCACCAGCGATATCGCTGGAAAGTTCGATAGCGCCTGTATAAAAGCCGACGCGCTTGACTGCTTGTCAGTTGATCGACGGTCGACGCTCTCTTCGCCGCTATCAGTGTATTGCTGTAGTTTGACTTTCAGTTCCCGGCCACAAGTTCGGCCAAATAAAGAGTTTCATCTCGGACCTGCTGACTGCTGCCTTTCGTCGACGTCACGACCCTTTGACATTTAGCCGCTGCCGTCTTATCTAGACCAAGAACAACCCAACACATTTGTAAAAGCCTTTGTAGTGCACAAAGAAGCGTACTTACTCGAGATACAAAAACGTTCTAGAAAAACAGTACTCATGTTTCTACAATTTAGTGAAAAAAACTTTCTCGAAAAACATCACCAATGCTTTGCAATGTTTACAAGACACGTTTTCGCGACGGTTAAAGGGATACTGACCCAAAATCGGAAAATTTTACGAGAACTCGGTAAATGAAATCTCAGTGTGCGATTACATCGAATAGATGTCTTCCCTGAGCAATTTTTTTCAGCGGATAGTTGTATTTTCGGTGTGTCATCTTTCTACGTCGGATCCTTCTACGGTGCCTAAACAATTCGAACAGATCGGCCGTGATGTGAGCACCGAGCAGTTATTCGCGCGTACTCTAGAAGAGTCGTCAGTATCCAACTTCAATTTTTCAACTTCACCGAGCAGATGTTCCATGCCCGCAGCACTTTACACTGTACGACAGCCGTTTGCGTTTCGTGCTGTAGCCGTTCACTACGCAGCAATTATCTTTTGCACAATTAAGTCTCCTTCCCGAAGCAAAGTGTGGGATTGGGCTAGTTGGTATTCCATTATTAAACTGCTCAACGCAAAACATTTGCCACGGTACACATAGAAAAGACGAGGACCAGCGCTGGTCCTCGTCTTTTCTATGTGTACCGAGTCAAATGTTTGCGCTTAGCTGCCCGTTCCCGAGCCGGCGAGTGTAAAATATTCCGCTCATCTTGTTCAATACCTCGTCGTAAAATCTCGCGAAAATCCACTGCTTTGAAGGCATAGCGACAGCTGACAACTGATCGAATGTCAGTGTGATGCAACTCTCATTCTCGGTAGCGTATATATGCAATCGCCTGCCTTTCGTTTTGCTGTTCTATTTCTGGCGGCTCCTCCAAATTGGGCACTGGGCTTTCGCGGGACGCCGTGCGTTTTGGGGGGGATTTGCGCCTAAACCCCGAACATTTTGGCTTTGAAATGGGGTGGAAGTGCTGGGAACAAGCGCGGCACGGCACCTGGCGCGAGTTCCCACTTTCCACGTGGGATCAAAACTTCTTGTCCCGCAACGACACGACGATAGTGCTTTACAATGTCGTCACTCTCAAAATGAACGTCACAGACCATGCATTTCGCAGTAAGCTTTCTATCTTTGCGATGCAAAGCTTGAATGGCGTAGGGTCTTTTGCAGGTCCGAAGAAGTGTCGTGAAGCGGAGTCGTCGTTGCGGTAGCCGCTCTTGTAGCCCGGCGCAAAGCAAGTCGGCATACCGCACTGTGAATCTGTTCGCCCTCGTTACGCTTCGTACATCATGCACGTGTCTTCGTACAAGACGCTAAGCCTGGTCAAGAACAGTCGCAAAATCACGAGCTAACAAAGCGCAGACGTCGCTGTAACCCACGTGCGCTCGTACATCGGCGGCGCCGATCGCAACAAGCGCCAGCCGGGAGCTAGACGTGACTGCAGCGCCACTAGTTCTCACGACCGCCACGCGGACCGCCTCTCCGCCGGAGCTTTTAAACTGAGTTTGTTCTAGTAACGTTGAGCTGAAGTGCATTCTTCTTTACTTTGGCCGTCTTGACCGTCACTTTTTGAAATTCAACGGCTGCGCTAGCCTTCTCTGCGTACAAGCCTTCCGACAGCACCACAAAGTGGCCTTCTTTATCCTGACATTGAGCCGATCAACCCACCATCTGACCACTGCTGCCGAGGGCGTGAAACAGTTCGCGTATCACGGTTAAAACCCTGCTACGACCCTCCTGTCATGTCATCTCCTTATGTCGCCAGGATGGCTCTTTTTTGCGCGGAGAGTAATTGTACCGGAGCGCATCGGTGTCAGCTAAGCGTGAAAGAAGACTTTGACGTTCGTGTGCTTCGTGCTTGCCGGGTTTCTGCCTGAACCAGCTTGGTTGTCTCACGCCTTCTACAGAATACCAAGTGTTTGTGGGAGAACACGCTTGTTGCATCACGTACAAAAAACGTTTGCCGACAAAATAAAATTGATAACTTCATCGACCAGCGGGTCATTACGGACAACAAGCGCAAATTGGGCGAGTTCGACGCACATTAAAACTTTTTACACGTACTAGCGGCTCCGAATGAAACGCCAGCAATGGTGCGCGTGGTACAGTTCACACTTATGATTAGAGATAGATAGGCTCTGGCGGTTTGCCGCTCGTCAGCCAAAATCATGCTTTCGATCGTGCAGTGCTGCCTAATCGGGTGTGTGTGCATGTCAGTGGTGATGACAGGACGGCGCGCATTATACAGTTTCTAATGCTTGGGGAACGCGCTCCGCTGTTCGTTTTATTTGTCACCGATAATACTGCCACGGGGTCGTGACGTCGACGAAGGCAGCAGGCGGCGTGTCCAAGATGAAACTGTGTATGTGGCCGAACTTGAGGCCGGGAAAAGGAAAGTGAAACTAAAGCAATAGACACAGTACACTGATAGCGGCGAACAGAGCGCCGGCCGTCGATAAAACTGCTCATGGCTGGGACGCGCCATCTTTTATGCATCACGCATCGAACGTTCCAGTCTTATCACTGATGGTCGCGCAAGCTCTGGAATAATCTAGAGTATTCGCATCCTGCGCGCAATCTTAACAAAATGATCTACTGCAATCGCGAAGCTTCTCGAACACTGCGGCGCGGACAGCGTCGAGCGTTGATGACCGTCCCTGCTGGTCAAACCCGAATACATCAAATTAAAACAAGAAGTGGGCGTGGCAATACATATTGGTAAACAGTAGGAAAAATCGGCGAATATTTTCATGAAGAGGAGACAGAGAGTTCCCCACCATTATATTGGCCCCTTTGGCTGGTTATTGCTATTCTTTACCGTGCTGTAACCAGATTGAATATTTTACGGTGAAAGCATTGGATTCCTGATCAAACGCGAAAATTCACTGTCGGCGTCCCTAGTCGGCAGCGTCGACACGAGTGATGCAAAAAATCGTCACACGATGACGTGACCTTATCACGTCCTCATGACATCCCAGACCGCGAATATTTGTGACGTCATAACGTCACGTCACATGATGGCGTCATCACATGACGTCGTCGGTTTGCATTGCCTCCGTCATCGGTGGGTCGATCACGAAGGCAATGCAAAACCAGGCGATGTGTAAAATGCTTGAAATGCCTCCGATCCTGGAGGCAGTGGAAAACCACGTTACCTTAAAAAAAAACATTTGGAAGGAGGCGGGGAACATTGAATGAACATCGATGAATAAAAATAAGAAGATGGATTTTGCCTTCGAGACATCTTAGGCAAATGCATAAGGGACCCTGCGAGTCTTTTTAGTACAGTGGCCGCATCATGTCCTATCAAGAGTCGATCGTTGAGAGTGATTAACAATAATTCATTACAAATACATCTTACTACAAATTTTGATGCGAAAGCTTTGTATTTATCTACGTTAGTATCATTACACTAATTCTGTTCAACATACTTTCAAACGACCGGGAACGAGTCAGCAAACGTTAATTTATTAACGTATGGGTCAAAACCTGCTGCTGCTGCAAAAAAAAAAAAAACAACTCCGCACAACCCACGAAATATTTCATTTCACCGTCGTGCATCCCCTCTTGACGCGCGCTCTTAACCTTTTTATTTCTTGTTTAAACTTCAAGTAATCACGACGCGCTTACACTGCAGCTGCTGAAAACTTGGATTTAATTAAGGGTTGTTGCCTGTAACGACAATTTAATTTATTTCAATGACATCACACCTCGCTTGTCATGCACTTAATACTCCGAACAAAGGAATTGAATTAAGGAGCAGGCTTGGCAACCAAACACGCACAGCACGCGGTATACGTATATTGCGCTTTAACGCAGACACGGTAGCCGAAGCCCGAACACCGTAATCAGTGATCGAGAATGGGCCGGAAAGTCATTTTGAGTGCGTCACAGCCATAGGACAGTCGCGAAAAGAAATCGCCACCATACATGCAGATGTATACACATAGACGGCTAGCAGACGACAATCGACAGACAACGTGCTCCTGACGGTTACTCCACTCGATTTCACTGGGCATTTCGCTTGAGCATTCAGTACAAATTGCTTTATGAACTTGCCTTTGAACTTTCTGAAATTGATAACATCCTGCATAAGAACGGAAACTTGAGCTTGTTGGTAATCGTTCATCTTTGGTTGTTACAGCGCACACAAGACGAGGACGAAGAAATAGGACCACAGGACAGGCGCTGACTCGCCACCAAGTTTATTCGGAAAAAAGATGCATATATATATAGGGGATGTACACTGTCACAAAAAGCCACCATGCAAGAAAATATCCAGAAACAATGGTATCATATTTTGCAAGTACTGCATATAAATTCTGCGTCACTGAGCAAAACAGATATGAGGCTGACATCGCATTTCCTTCGATTGTGGAAGGCTATTTGTGCTTTATGATGTGAAAGTATCGTAACGTCGCTAAAAAGGGGGTTCCTGACAATGGGTGGCGAGAAAGAATGGCTTTGTGTCTGACAATGGACGTTCGTGTTCCCTTAGACGATAGCCTCCTTGCAATCTGTATGGTGGAATGTGTGCTTAATTCCACAGTTGCCAGGAGCACTTTCATTGCCGTTGCTATGATTAACGCTGCTTTTCTGCGCTGTTACGCACATGGACTGAAGCTTATGTCGGGACGAAAAAAGTACGTCAACACCATATCGTTTGGCCACGTTATTCAGGCGTTACGAGACATATCTCTCCTTTGTTCACGTGCTTTTCGCGCTTCATAAGTATAGAATTGCCATCTAGGCCATAGTAAGTCACTCCTTCCAGCATGATAGTGCAGTCAAAAGCACAAGGTAATACAGCTGGCTGGCAGATGGTGAATTTACTATCGCGGTCGGGCCACATGAACTCCATCAATACAACTTTCAAGAACAGTACCACAATGTACCTTCGTCATACACAGTCAGTGCAGTGCAAAGCCAAGACAACTTAGCCAGGTCTGGTGAGCACCGCGGTTTATGCTGTAGGTGATATCTAACGATCATTTATATCCACCTTAAACTGCTCCGAATAAACGTCAAATGAATTCATTCGCAGATATATGATTACTGGCGTTTCTTGCATAGACGCTCGGGCACAATTAGGCGCAATAATTACACGGCGCTGGGTTATTGCAGACAAAGGCTGTCTACACAAACCGGCGTGTAGTGTACTTCGAGCATATGTAAACATTTCATACAGCAAGATAGCGTGGCACCGTGCTTAATAGAGGGCACAAACGTTCACTTATACCTGAAATATGTACGTGTCACACTTACCTCCGAATGCAAGTATCACAGCTGAGAAAATTGGTGTACCTCGAACGGCGCTGATTAATCCAAGACAGTGCGCAATAAAAACCGCTCGAACATGCTGGTCATCACCCGTACCACTTTCCAGAGATCCAACCCTATTTCAGGTTACTGTCACACACAAGGAAACACACTAGACTGGCGAACACACATGTACAGAATGCACCACGACTAGCCGCCATGTGCTGTACGAAACTGTGGCGACATAATGAATTCTACGGTGTAGTGGACCACTGTCTTTAATGCTGCTACCTGTTTGCATTGAGAGGGAAGGGAAAGGGTGTGTGAGGTAACCGTCGGTAGCCCTTGGTGAAAAGGAAGTTCGATACTTGTATTCAACGATGCCGCGTTAAAGCGATTATTTTGGGGGACTGTTATGCAGGTTTTTTTTTGCATGTGGATGGTTTGTTTTTTTCTAAGTCGGCTGCTGTGTGCTTGTGCCTTTCAATAAACTTTAGTTGCGAGTCAGCGCCTGTGTGTGTTTTCCTTAGTCTTCGTCCGTTTTTAGCGCTGATTTTGTTGACAATGATGAACCACCAACTAGCCCAAGTTTCTCTTCTAGTTATTATACAAGTGGTGCATGTTTTATAGTTCCATGGTGGTTATCTGCGATACCAACGTTAACGGTTGTTGGTTTTGTGCGCATTGCGCAGTGATATGCATGCCTATATTTTGGCTCTCAAAATAAACAGTTGGTAGTCTGCGCTCTATCCTGTCTCCTCCTTTCTGCTTGCATAGTAAGTCTATATTTTGAGAGGGAAGAGGGCTCTGTATACCAGGATTTACTTTATGTCAGACTTTTTTTCGTAGGAGCTGTCATGCGTTGTTTACTTGTTTTGGCATGCTCAATGGAGCGGTGCCGCTTCTTCGACGCCACTCGCGTCGAGGTGACAGGTGTTGTATCCATCGCCTCCATGGAGACGCTGGATGGAGGCTGATGAGGCTTGTGTCTCGTCTCGCGAGAAGACGCCGTTGAAGCCACCGATACTCTAGGCTGCTGGCCCTTTATTGGTTGCAGAGCGGCAGCTCCGCATCTACTTGGGGGGCTTAGCCGTTGCAACCCTATATGAGGTCTTAGCGGCAGCCAGAGTCCGTTGTGACACTGCCCCCTCGCGTGTCATATCGGTGCATGTGTACTACTGAGAGCCGTTTTCCAACGAATATTATTGTGATAGCAATTTCTGTGCAGTAACAGACAACTTGGCCGAGTATGGCTTTTTTTGTTTGAAAAAAAAAACAATGAAATCCAGCAGATAATGAAGAAGGTATAGGGGACGTTGACTGCACTGCTTTCATTGTATTGTGACAATACACCTGCAGAGCTGATGCTTTCAGGTAGTATGCGATAGCTTATTGCTCAGCTGTCTGCTCGTTAAAGGTTCACGTGGTCCGTGACACCATCTGGCAAAAACAAGAGTGTTTCACACTCGCTGTCATAGCTAAGAGCGGCGCTGACTAACACTCCCACGGTTTGCATGCACATAAATAAACAATTAGTTTTCGAGAGGACGATAGCCGCTGCAGCTCACTTGGTAAGAGCATCGGCTGCGTAATCAGAAGGTCGCAGGTTCGGGCCCTGCCAGCGGCAAGTTGTCGTTTAGTCCACTTAATTTCTTGAAATCTATATGACCATTTCCACAATACACATAAATCAGCACAATTAACGCCCCCTATACCTTCCTTGGCTCCATTTTCTGCTGCTTTTATTAAGGTTGTGTCAAAAAAAGAAGAAAGAAGTGCAATTCCCTTCCTTCATTAAAAAAATGTTCTCTTCATTCATTTTTTTTTTGGTTTGCAAGACAATTGTAGTTCACTCAATTGTATCTGTCAACCATGCTTATACGTAATTTGGACATCGCTGGCGCTGGAGCCAAACAAGGCGTATTGTGGTATCCATTCATGAGACGTTAATATAATACGAAGAAATAAACTTTATTTTAACAAAGCTCTGTACAGTGGACACACCATTGGCACGTATCGTTATCCCTACACCACCATAAGCCTCCCGGCTAGTTATGACACTTATAAAACATCACTTTCGATAGTGCCCCCGATATACTAACATTTTCGAACTACAGTGTTCTTTACGATGTCGTAATATCACTGGGTATATGTGGTCGCTCTTCCCAGTTATGTTCTGATTCAAAGCACCTTGACGTTTATGCAGCCCTGTGCGAATAAAGTGTAGCAGAGATGTAGTGCATCTGAAGGAGCAGAGCGCTTATTGGTTGACCGCCATGACAGAGGGGAATTTCACTGTGCGACTTTTAGAGAGTAACTTAGATTACATGGTACTTCCTACAAGTCCTGGCTGAGTCAAAGGCAAATATATTCTCGCATGCTTTGCTGGAGCTTAGAATAATTTTCAATGCTCATCTGTGCAAAGCCGGAACATCAAGACAACATTTCCTGGGTGCTCAGTGAAGCTTCCCGAACTCTTAAGCATAGCGAGTAATAAAGCCATAGGAACGCCCACAATCCGGACGCAGCAGCGCCGAAATGCAGCAAACGATAACCATCCTCAAGGATTCGGTGGCACAGTTCTACCGCTGACGCGTATTCGTGACCGGCTTATTGAAATAAGCTTTTGCATACGCACGAGCAAAAAATGCATCGGCCTTCTTGCAACTGCGGCAGGTGTCGTCGGTGGTTCCAGGAAGAGCGTGCTACGCTGTCTCCATAGAAAAAGAATTTATCTATCACAAGGAACATAAGCATTGTGCGAATAAGATGATGAGTTGCGTAACTTTCTGCTGTAGGAACGGGCCGATTTTCACTTAAACGTCCAGTGAGATGGTGCTATTTCACCAGGAAGGAAGTTGCATCATTTCTACATTGATACAATGTTAAGATACCACATTTTAGCCTCCACTAAACTTCTTAAATGCACGAATGGGGATAATCGGCTGAGGCGTGTGAAATGCTCCGAGACTTAGGAGTTGCAAGCAAACACTACTGGCAACACAAGGCGAGAACATCGGAAATATACACTTTGTTTTTTATGCACCGACCCCTCACTTGGAACACTGCCTTCTTTGACGTTGATGAGGTCCGCCGCATCGTGATCCATGAGTCGCTCAGGGCAAACGAAATGTTCACTACAGAATTGGCACACTTGGTCGACTCTGTAGATTCACGTCCGTCAGAACCTGTTGCACTTGATGGCGCGGCTTGCTTCGCTGCCTGCTACGGCGGCACCCTTCGAGGTAGGCGCCCCGCTCAGAAACTTCTTGATTGTGCCGGTAGCGATGATACTGACGGCGAGGTGGTTAGTGCTGTTGTCGCTGGCGCCATTTTCAACTGCACTGTTTGCCACGCCATTTGTGCGCAGTACGCTAGTCCGCCGCTCTCTCATGAACACAAGCTTTTCCAGGTGACCTGTAGGCGCGTCGCACACGATGAAGAGGAAGTAGCTCAGGATGTAGCTCCAAACCAGGACCGCAAAGCATTGAGACACCTGCATCACAGCAACCAAGAGCACACTCAAGGCGCCACGCCTAATAGCTGGCTCACTAAAGATTGGCAGTCCCGTTCCTGATTTAATTCGTGACATTTGGCACAACGAGTTCACACCTGCTTTCCTTTTTTCATTCATGGCCCATATAACGGTTTCGCCTCAGTGTATCGGTTGTCCCCCTTCTTCACCTCACCCAATGTTTCAGCAGCTGCGGGACCGCACCATCTGAAACTTGGTACCATTCACTCTTATACCAGCAACGCCGGATATTTCCACTCGTGAGCCATATAAGCCTTTGCCTAAATGTGCAGGTCACATCTGCGCAAGATATTTCAAACAAGAATCTGAAATAGGTTGCTGATGTGTTCAAGCAAAAAGCATTTGAGTAGACTAGAAAATGCCAAATTCAAAATAGTATTTGACTCGAACACAGACGTGGCTGTCTAGGTACTCGCAAGTTATTTTCTTGTAATATTTTAAAGGAACTACTAGAACAAAACTGTAAAAAGCTTTATTTGCTCACAAGATGAGCCATCCTAATTTCTCATCACAGATGCCGCCCCTCTTTTTCGAAAAAAAAAAACCTTGTAGGACGCCTGAGCTTCGACCTCAAGAGTAGAACGCGATCGCTTCTCGGCGGACACCTCAACCATGCCGCAAGGCCTATGCGCGTAACACTGCCCGTTTTAAACTGTCCTAGAATGCCTACTCCGAAGTGCGCCTTAATTCTTCCTTTTGCGAATCGGCCAAGTACCCAGTACGCGTTCGTAAGGTGCCGCGCGCACCCGCGGAGCTGATGCTGTTGCTCATAATGATAATTATGCTGATCGCTTTGTAATGGGTTGCAATAACACTTTGACTTAGGCGAGTTGGTACATACTCGGATACACGCAGCGCGACTTGGATGAAGACAGGAGGCACAAAAACACAGACGAGCGCCGTCTGTGTATTATGTGTCTTCTGCCTCCGTCCAAGTCGCGCTGCATGCATCCGAGTTTGTAATGGGGATGGCCTTTAAAACATCGACTCCTCGCGCATTTCACATGTTGTGACGCCTGGTGGGATTCTAAACTTCTGCCACACAATACTGCATACGTTAAAGAGACTCCTCCCACATTCATATAGTCTTTCTTTTTCCGAAGCAGTTTCAAGCAATGGCGTCGCTGTGTGGCAGAAAACCTGCTTGCCACGCAGAACGCCTGGGTTCGATTCTCTCTCGATTTGCATCTTTCTAGATTTTTCGCTCACGGACAACGCTGATTTTTCGCTCACAACCAACGACGCCGGAATTTCTGCGAAACGAGCTCTTTAACGCTATCGCACTAACATTGGTTCCACTGCTAAAAAGTGGAGCCTATGGTTCCAGCGCTAGGAAGGGCGGCTAGGATGGACGGCTGAAATATAGCGCAGGAAAAGTTCGCGAAAAAATAGGGTATTTTAGAACCACTGCCACTTGACTTGTCTTCACAAGGGTGCATAAATAGTTTTATGTGGTCCATCGCCTTTCTCGAAAGTGACAAGCGGAACGGCAGTTTTTTAGTTTGGTTCTGCATAAAAGAGGCGTTTCATTGAAGTACGAATTTCGTCTGACAAGAGTTGACCAGCTAGCCGCTAACAATCAATGCGATCGCATGGCACATTTTTTGTCGCTATGGGGAATTTGCATGTGTTCCAATTTAGCTGGTGCGGATGAGGCGCATTACAGTCGCGTACAGCCGGGAGCATCGTTTCGCTAGAACGTAACGCCGTGCGAGCCTGGTGAAGTTTGTGGCTACGCAAACACGCAGAGCCTTCTTTATTAGGGCTGTGCGAATAGTGCACTTTAGAACGGAATCGAATACGAATACTAATCGAATACTCCAACAGTTTTCGAATAGTAAGACAGCCATTTTCAAAACACTCTTAGAACTCAAGAAAGGGGTAATTTACAACTACCGGTTTGTAGCACGAATCGACGAGGAAATCCATACGGAAAGGAAGCTTCTTAGGGGCTGGTTCTTAACCCTTCCGCCACCTTGAGGCACTACTTTGTAATAGTAAGCCTTAGAACTCCACAATATTTTATTTGAACCCAATATTCACCAACTTTCCTCACAGAACTTTGCGGTTACTTTTAACCGAATCAAAATACCACAACTATGAAAACTAAGGCAACCTCGTATACAGCAACGAGCGGGGCCTTCGAAATATTTGGTACCTGTAGGTTGACGTACAGCAGCGACTACAGTAATCAAGGTGATACTTGGTCGCCTGCTTTTAAATAAAATTGAGGGATAAACGACTGAACAATTTGGAAACGAACACCACGAGTACAGCTAAAGATGTAATGCAACAGATAAACCTGTCATTACACATGGGCCTCGCCACCGAAAGAATGTAAACAGTGTTGAAAGCTGAAGAACAATTTACGCAAACACACTTGCGTCTTTTATTCATGAGGCTCATGAAGTCGCAGTACCTGCATTCAGTTATTACTAGATGAAGACTGATTAAGGCGATGCAGCTGCAGCGCAGTCAAAACAAAGTAAGAGTGGAGTTTCGGAACAATTGTCAGCACCTGGTAATAAAAGTCCCGTAACAGCTTGAGCTGCATGCGCATTGGTAATTTAGTGATGAAAAGAACAAACATTACCTTTGCTGTTCCAAAGTTTCGTTCATTTGGAGTTCCCCGTCGGCGCTGATTATCCGAAAACTATTTGAAAAATATTGCCACGTACGTTTCTTATCACTTTTGCTGCATTCGCCCACAAAGGCTGTCGGCAACGCTCAGCGCAAACCGCGCCTCATTCTTCGAGAAGCTTCACGATTGTTGTAGATGATTTTGTTAAGATTGCGCGCAAGACGCGAACGCTCGAGCTCATTCTAGAGATTGCGCAACCACCAGCGATATCGCTGGAAAGTTCGATAGCGCCTGTATAAAAGCCGACGCGCTTGACCGCTTGTCAGTTTATCGACGGACGACGCCCTGTTCGCCGCTACCATGTACAGCGTGCATTGCTGTAGTTCTAGTTCTCATTTTGCGGCCACAAGTTCGGCCAAATAAACAGTTTCATCCTACAAACGCCGACTGCTGTGTTCGTCGACGTCACGACCACGTGACAATTCCGTATTTCGAATATGCACAATTCGATTCGAGTTCCGAATCGAATAGTAAGTTATTCGATTGGTCATCCGAAATTTTCGAATATTCGCACACCCCTATTAATTAAAATGAACACGGGGATTGTACGAGCATTGGCCAGGTGGGCTGGTCTTGTGCTCTTTCGCTAAGGGAATTAATTTTTCTTCCGCGTATATGAAACGTTGTGTACAAGATACTCTGAGATGGCGTTAATTTACACCAAAAATACTGCTCTCTCAGATGAAATGGGTGGTTTGACGAAGCATCATGGTCGGGAAGGAGCATGAAGAAGAAACGAAATGTAAGGAAGCCGAAACATCTTTTTTAATGTTTATAAAACCTTTCATTTGGTCGGTGTTATTTAATTTCGTTACTTCTTCACTGCTCTCAATGTTTCCAAGATTCTAAAAATCCTTGAAAATTATCTAAGATAAGGTAAGTTGAATTTATTATGAGCATCAAACAAGTCGGTAATTTACTTCTGCACACACCATCTCGTAAAATCCAATAACACCTCCGCGAGGCTCTGGTTCCTCAAGCAGCAATCACAGACAAATTGCATCTGACGTTCTCTTGGCGCAGCAATCGCAAATACCCTTGAAAGACAGAGAACATGCGTTGTATTTAGTCCACGTTAAAGAGCAACACTTTCGTCGAAGCAACTATTCTGGGGGACAAAGCGTTGTTGCTCTTTGAAGAGGAGCCCTCGCGTCTAAGCGTTGGATCTAGACCTAGCTTCCCTTGTTTGATTTAGTTATTATTGCAGCAATACTTCTTTGCAGACTAGTTGGTTCATATTGCAAACTCGACTTGCTGCGCAACCAGCAGGAAACAAGGAGGGAGAAAGGAAAGAGCGCAGACTGCCAACTGTGTATTGTCAGTTTGACGAAGCCAGCATATATAGGTATGCCACACTGCGCCATCACGATGCGCACAACACAAAGATTCATTTACAAAACTGTACCGCTGACAGAGCAGTGGAAAAGCACCTCATTTGTACCAAGCGCGACAATTTTTTTTCTTCCTTTCCTGCGTAATCACAGGGTGTACACCTCTAATTTTATCTCTTTATTTTTTATTTTTACTACTCCACGCGTCTGCGATAGCGCGGACAACAATGAAGGTCTCCCTTGGGGTTCGTCGTCGACGCACTTAAGGAATCGATGGCTCTCGCCTCGGAAAAAGAGGGCGGTTTCGTGGTTCTGCCTGAAGGGATGTACCAGAACAAGGCACTAGAAGCAGTGCACAAGAACTTCAAGGCGGCGCACTTTTGTCCGAAAAAAAACGGGAGAGTACGACTCAAAAACTGTTGAAGAAATGAACCTTGATGTTATCCGCAGAGAAGTGGCAAAAGCAGGAAGTGTGTCACTCCAGTCTTTTTTTCACTTGCAAGACGCACAAGTACGACTACCCGCTACGCTTCATTGTGTCCGAGAAGGGCAGTTGGCAAAGGATAGTGTCACGGTACCTACAGGGCATACTTGGAGGCCTGCGCAGCGGTGACCCTTTCTTAGTGCGAAGTTCTTCGTAAATTATTTCTACGTTAAAAGAAAGCCTTCCCTCGGCGTCTACGGCCTTTTCAATCAACGTGAAAGTGCTTTTTTACTCAATTCCACACGGTGCCCTTTTGTTGATGTCAGGAATGCAATCGATGAATTCGGAGAAATGAATTTCCAAAATAAGTACTGCAGTCTGCCTAATAACTTTTTGGAACTTCTAAAGTTCTACCTTGAGTCCACTGTAATCAGCCACCAAAATAGTATCTATGTCCAAAAAGCCGGAATTTGCATTGGTTCCGCTGTCGCACCTGTCCTCAGTGACATTCCTGGCAGCTTTCGACCAGCGCCTAAAAGATGAGCTGTCCTCTTTCGATGTTGTTCGCACCTTCGGGTATGTCGACGACTACCTTATTGTGCTTAGGAAGATACCAGATGAACGTGTGCATGGTGCTGTGGATGATGTCCTAAATGCTTTTATCAGACACATCAGTGGCTCAGAGTTCACTCATGAAATGCCGATCGAAAATGAGATCCAGTTTCTGGACCTCCGGCTGAAGTTTACCAAGGAGCACATCTGCTACAAATACAATCCGCGATCCAAGAAAGGCTTGTTGTCGTACGAAAGCGCTTGCTCAAAGTTGATTAAAGGGGCATAGTGCTGTCAGCTTGTGCAGCAGCCCTTGATAAGGTCTGCCCGCATCTGATGCGTGAGAGTTTCAAGACCCAGGTGGTTCGTCTGAGCGCAGCTGGATACCCCATGCTGATTATCTCCAGTGCTACGAAAGCCTTCTAGATAAATACAAGGGTGGTGATCCCAAAGACAAAGAAAAGGAAAAGAAACTGTACATATTATGCCGTACCTGCATAACGTATCCCACAATGTGAAAAAGGTTGCTAATAGGTACGGTATTGATGGAGCGTTTTCCGCGCCTAGAACGTTAGGGCAAATCTGTTCGTTAATGACCTAACGGAAGAAGGCGGTGTGCTCAAAAAAGCAGCAAATGTATCCCTCGGTGTATTTATGCTGTAGTTATACATCCCTTATACATGTGGGATAGTATACATGGGGCAGACAGGGCGATGCCTCAACGAACGCATGCGTGAGCACAGTTGGTTTCAGGGGTAAGAATGGTGGTCATTTGGATTTTCACTGTAGGACGCATGGCTGTACCGGCCCATTCGACAATGTATCAGCCATGGCAAAGGCACGGGAAAAGACTGAAAGGGAAATACTAGAAGCGTATTTTATCAGTATATTGACAAATGCATAAGCATGCCGTCGATATCGCTTTCGGACAAAAAAATCGTGTTCTTAAATGGCCATATTTAATTTTGTAGGTACACCTTGGAAGGATTTTCTTCTGTTAACCTTTAGATGAGGGTTAGCTTCTGTGTACTCTTTGCGCCTATTTGCTTCCCATATGACCATTTGTAAAGTTTTTGGAAGGTTTTAAGGTTGTGACTCTCTCGGTGTTTTGCTTCACTGGTGTGCTTCGTCGTCGTTGCTCTTTTAGGTGGCTTTGGATGATATGAATAGTGTTGTTTTATAGTTTTAGTCATTTTCCATGGCTTTTACAATCTTCACTGTGCCTTTTCATGTTGTTATGATCGGACTTCACGGCTTCGCGACGCTGGCCCGTTGGAATGGTATGGCGGCATCTGCCCTGCTTTCTTCGACCTCAACGTTCCGCGAAACGCACCAGATGCGGCGACAACACTGCCATTGTGTCCTGAACCCTTCAAGGCTGTCAGTTTTCCTCATCAATCGCCTTAGACATGCTTGGCTGAGTTTGACGGTTTTATGGCCTGAAGATGAACTATTTGCAGTCGAGGCTGCTCGGAGGAGGCAGTCGCTTGTGCACTGCTTTGTACAGGCTTCTGCGAGATGCAGCGAACAAGTAGCCGAGCGCCGGAGATTCCTCATCGGGCACCTTTCCCACACTATACAGTGTCTGCGACTTT
Organism: Rhipicephalus sanguineus; assembly: GCF_013339695.2. Classification (NCBI taxonomy): domain Eukaryota; kingdom Metazoa; phylum Arthropoda; class Arachnida; order Ixodida; family Ixodidae; genus Rhipicephalus; species Rhipicephalus sanguineus. Next base: position 17,637 of record NW_023615038.1, read on the forward strand.
GTGACCCGGCCGGCAGCTGGCCGTCACCTGCGCCGGCGACGCATCGAGACAAGGAGGGACTTGCGACTGTCAACACACCTGACATCACGGCCAGTTTTCTGCAGTGATCCGTTCATTGTGTGTATGGTTCCCTTGTGGCTTTGTGACTCGACTAGGAGCTGGCCGTCCGCTGCGCCGACGACGCTATCGACGCAAGGCACGACTGCACCTTACAGCACACCTGACAACGCAGCCTGATTCCAGGAATGTGCACCGCCGCGATCCCTTCTTCCTGTGTATAGTGTCCTTTGATTCGCCTCCCAGGCGCCGTCCGTCGTCCAGGTGCGCCGCTTCTCTTTCCTGGAGTGCGAAGGAGGCGGTGCTTACTTTTCGTTTAGTAGGCGGAGATGAAGCCCACGTGTTGATTGGACTGTCCTGGACTTGAGTGTTTCCTCCAGCAGGGAATCCTGGGACGGTCCCTTTAACGCGAGCGTCGGGACGCTCCAGGCTATGCTACGACGATGCTACGACAGGCTGCTAGAAGCCACCACGAGGCTTCTACACACTACCAAATCATCATGTAAATAAATGTTATCAGCTCCGGCTCCTGAGCTCGACTTCTTCCTGAGGCCAGGCCGGTCCTAAGGGCCGCGATCACATCAATGTGTTGTCCGCGCCATCGCACACGCTTGGAGTAGTAAAAAGATAAAAATAAAGAGATAAAATTAGAGTTCTACACCCTGTGATTACGTAGCAAAGGAAGAAAAAAAATTGTCACGCTTGGTACAAATGAGGTGTTTTTCACTGCTATGTCAGCGGTGCAGTTCTTTAAATGGAACTTTGTGTTGTGCGCATCGTGATGACGCAGTGTGGCATGCCTATATACATTGGCTTCGTCAACTGACAATACACAGTTGGTAGTCTGCGCTCTTTCTTGCCTCCTGTTTCTTTCCTGCTGGTTGTGCAGGAAGTCGAGTTTACAATTATTATTTTGGACTGTTTTTACTTAGATTCAGGCATACGTACACTTGGAACACCAGTGACACCATAATGTAAGATTGACGTTGTAGCTCCTCGTCCAAATATGAGAGACACGCACAGGTTGAATATTTAGGTCGCTTGTTAGATGTAGCTCGGATCAGCAATTTCACACACAGCTTACAGGGCGAACATCTTTCGGGAAGCATTGTCATGCAAAGACTTACCAAGCAGGAGGAGCGCCACACACATTTACACAGCACAAAACTGTCTACATATGAAACCCAAATCTAAACGGTATCCACTGTAGGCCAATAATTATCTGCTGGAACCATTGTTGGTCATGATGCAACGTTAGATGTACCAGATTTACGACCAGAAGTCGAAAAAGTTCCTTCACCGCCTCGACTCGGCATCGTAGCTTCCAAGTCCGAAGGTGGGGTGCGGTTGGCGGTTATGGTGGTCCGTCTACATCGATTTAAAAGTGGTTAGAGATGGGAAAATTCATTCGCAATGCAAACCACTACGGCGTTCCACATATTTATGTTGTTCTTTCGGTGCATGAAACGGCAGGATATATTTTTTTAACCATCTGAATTTATGAATATAGGGCTCGAGTTTAGTATGCAAGGCGCTTTGTCGTGCAGGATGCGCTAGTTACGTATACTGTGTAGACCAAGCAGGTGAAATTTAGGCAGCGTTTTGATGTGTTTATTGGGGGATTGTGGCAGGCGATGTCAGTGCAACCATTTTATTTTATTTCATACGCCTATCGCTTCCGTGCGCTGTGTTCACTTTCTAAAATGAACCGTATTGCGCAGCTAGTTCTCCATCTATGCCACCATGCCCGCGCAGTTATCGTCAAAGCTGCATGGCTACCTGCGATGAGATGAGATTAGGGGTTTTTCTTATTATGAACGTTAGTTCTACTAAGCGATGTTCACTGAAGCGCTGTTGCGACGAAAGTAAGCAAACTTTTGCCTAATCACGTCAGGACTCCTAGGATTGTTCAACGCGGAAGTGAATAGTTGGCGCTGTTCCAGCGGTAAATGACAAGTAAACAGGACACAGATGGTACTTGGAAACCCATGCATTACAGGAGAAATCGAAATAGCCTATGCTGGTGCCTGGCGGATGCAATGATGGGCAACATACGCTAAGTATGCGCGCTACACCTTTATATTCTACAGTTATGGCACTGGAGGGAATTCTGCAAATCGCTCCATTGCTGTCTGTCGTTTGTTGTTCTGATCATAAGACAGCGCTGTTTGTTCCCGTCCTAAAGGGGCCATAACGCCAACAATTTGCGGTTTTCAGCGAAAAATACAAGTAGAGGGTCTATTGTGCCTGTGCATATATGAAAAATGGAATGTAAAAGAATATTTCATTCCAAATGAGCCCTAGAGATCGCCGGCTCTAAACTCCGCCCACCGCCGGCGACCGCTATTTTGCCATGACGTGTGTGACGTCATTTGCTCATGGAGCGGAGTCGTCGTCTTCTACCAAAGTTTCTGCCACTGCAAATCGTTCAATTCCAATGCCAAGTTAAAGAAAGCTACAAAAACTCTATTGCACGCGCAGCTGACCACGGTACAAAATCGTTCGCCGCAATGCAGACGCTCGCGAAAGAAGCAGCGTGGTACGTCACGGCTCGCGAGTGCGCCAGTGTTGTCCAACTTTCGAGTGTTTATAAAAAATTGAATTAGAAATTAAGTGCCCGACTAAATGCGCTAAAACTTCGCCATCTCGTTTGTGAATGCACAAGGTTTACTTCACTAACACGTATTATGATCGAAAATTGGGGCCTTTATCGCTGTACCAACCATCCCAGTTAGGCGCACTCCTGCGAGGTAGAAATATGTAAAGCATTGCAGTGGCCATTATGATGGCATGAGAAAGGAGCTTTCGTTACATGTACCGGGGTGGTAAAACGTTTCCAGCGCTTTCTATGGCAGCGTGGCCTGGGAACTTTTGACCACCCCGGTACGTATTCAGAAAGCGCATGAGCCCCTACTTTAAAATAAACGAAGACGTGGCTTACCAGAGTGAAATGGGAATAGAATGCGTTCCCTGGCAACGTGGTGTGTGAGGAGGAACACGGGGTAGTGAATTAGGTACACTCCGAACGACAGATGGCTCAGTGGTACGAAGCCGTTCCAGGACAGGAAGCGGTTCACGATTCCTGCGTTTATTTCAGCAGAAAAAAAAAGAGCAATGAGAGTCAATTTCCACTAGGCAAGGAATGCGTTGCAGCAATGTATCAGATGCCTTCACGCCTTGGTGGAAGAGGGCATCGAGGGAAGCGCCCGTGCTTTCGTCATCCGTAATGCGCCGCGCCTGCAGCAACATTTCTCGCCCGTCCTTGTTACGAGGGCATTCTAAACTATTTAAATGAAGCCTATCCAAAAGATGTTGGCGCTTTCCATTGGCGTCCTCTGCTTCCACGTGTAATTAAAAGGTTTGCCCTTGGAGACCCAAGTATTAGTGAAGCATTCAACCGGCATTTCGCAGGTCGTGACGCAAAGCAAGTGTGCAGTTTGAACTGACAAGCTGCAACGCCCAAACCTAATGAACGAATGGAAGAAAAGCGCCCATAGCGGTTTTTCTTCCATTCGTTTCATCATAGCATTCATAGTCTTAGTTTCAGAGTATTCTTTTTTCAATCAAATGAAATAGTTATTTTGCATAGTATGGTTACATCGTTAAGGATATACAGAAGAGGGTCCCAAGGTCAGAAAACCGTACGGGGCCCTCTGTACATGATCATTAGATAAAAATTACAAAATAAGCACGAAAATGAACAAAATAAATATCAAGTCAACCTAAAAACAACAGTACAATAGTTATACAGAAAAAATATTACCATAATCGGAGACATCAACATTTTAAGCGTACAGAACTGTTCTCTAATTGTGTAAATATTGATATTATATATATATATATATATAATCATAATCATATATATATATATATATATATATATATATATTTTTTCTTTTCCTAACTTGTGCAATCTGATATATATATATATATATACCAACAGTGAAAACATGCAAATGAATACACCATGAACAGTAACAATGCATTTCACGTACTGTTCATTTATAAATATGAGGAAAGGGAGAAAAGCACTAAAAACGGTACACTATGAATAATTGGTATAATTACTGGTTCAGGAAATTCGCTTTGAGTTTTTTTTAATGCAGTAAGAGATGGATGTCTGATGGGGCGAGGAAGAGAATTCCATGTTTTGATAGCACAGAATGATGCTGTCATTTTACCATAATTAGTATAAGCTTTAGGCAGCAAGAACTTATTTTTTTGAGCAAACGAGTAGGGTTATATTCTTCAAGAATATAAGGAAATAAACTCGTGGGTGAGATCATTAATATTTACCTGAAAAGCAAGGTAATTAAGTTAAATGCGAATAAATGATTAGCGGTGAGCAATTTATTCTTCATGCGTACGATATTAATATTATCGCGACTAACGTTAAAAATAATGCGCAGAGCTTAATTTTGTATATGTTGAATAGATGAGAAATGACACTGGTATGTGTTGCCATAGGCAGCCTACCGTGATTGATATGACTATGAATGACCGCGCGATAAAGTGAAAAGAGAGCAGGAGTAAACAGGAAATGTGTAGCTTTTATTAATGCTCTTATGCCAAAAGAAGTTCTTTCCTAACTTGTGAAATCTGATTGTGAAATTTTAGTTGTTCATCAAGATAGACACCGAGAAATGAACACAGTCGCTAGTCGAAATGAAGTGGGAGTCGAGGGTTATCTGAGGTGAAAATTGTAGTCGTCTTTGAGGAGAACGGAAAACCATGAATTTAGTTTGTTTGGATTTAAAATCAAGTGATTATTCTGGCACCAAGTGGCGATGTTAGCTAATGCACTGTTTAATTTATTAGTTCACGTTGTTAGAGATACATCCAAGTCTGAAACAGTAGTGTCATCAGCGTATAACATGCATTGTGAGGGTGAAGCGTGTAGGGGAAGATCATTTATATAGAGAATAAATAATAATGGTCCCAAGATGGAGCCCTGTGGCACCCCCTGGATAATTGTTTTGTGTCTCAAAACTTGCCAGATAAATAAACTGTTAGCTTTCTGTCACACAAGTAGTTTTTGAGAAGGATTAACGCTGGTCCTGTTATTCCACAGGCTTCTAACTTTTTAGTAACATACCGTGAATAATTGCATAAAAAGCCTTGGAAAAATCTAAGAATACGGAACCAACAATAAGTCCTTTGTCTATGGGACTCTTAATGTAGTCAGTTTTATGAGATTACCGCCAAGTCGGTTGAACTACCAGAACGGAAACCGAATTGGCAGTCGTTCAAGAGAATAAACTTTCTTAGGTAATTATTCAGGCGACTAACAAACAGTTTCTCAAATATTTTGCTCACGGATGATAACATAGAAATAGGTCAGTAATTATAAATAATTGACCTATCCGCTTTCTTAAAAATGGGTATGACTTTTCTGTTCTTAAGGGTGCGTGGAAAAATTCTAGTTTTAAAGATGCTGTTAATTATGCTGGCTAGTGTTGGCGTATTCGATGCATTATTTATAACATAGTAGCATACCATGAGCAGACAAAAGGCATCGTAAGAAGGTTCTCCTAAGCTCCATATTTGATAAAACTGACGATCGTAATTTTATCTTTATCATCTTATTGGCTGTAAGCTAGGTGCATAAAATTTGAACAACTTCCAGCTTAATGTAAATATCTACTTTTCCGCCATATTTAATTGATGCAAGTCTAGTAGTGCACGTAACGCCCGTACTTATGCTGCCTATCAACCTCATTCAAGATGTTATCCCCGCAGCGGCCTTGCACCTAAACTCTGCAGTTCTTTAGGATCTTTGGTGGCCAGCTGAGTACTTAGGACAGCGTAGAAGAAGGCGTACTGTATGTTCTGCAGATCCTTCACAGGAATGGATTGCGCTGCGCTTTTCCCATCCTGAATAAGAAGCATCTTGCGTAAGAAGTATGGAATTTGAGTCTACGTGTTAGCGTTTTGATGCGCGGCTAAGCTTGATTGGTACGGTGAACATATCAGCAGCTGTATCCTGAATAACGCTGAACAATAGTTTCATTGGTCAAATTTTTTGCTGGTAATTCGGGTTCAGGTGTTCATAGGGGTATTCATAATGCTTCGTGCTCCGGCAACACTGGGCGGGTCCGCCATTTTTTGTTGGGCGCCGTCGCGGAATCGTCGCGCAAAGAAAGGCCACGGAGAGGCTGAGCCGCAGTCGTTGGCGGTGATTCCGGACAAAGAAAATGCGGCTGTTTCTTTCGTCATCTAGCACCCAATGGTCAGCGGGCCTCACTGGGCTGCCACAAATCGACGAAAACTGAATATCGGAGCTCTGCGCTCTTAAAAACTCATTCGGAGGGCACCTACAAGAGGCTCACCGCTTCGCAAAGCCGAATGGCTCTTCTTTAGTGTCGTGCGCTTCCGCTCTGAGGTAGGCGCTCAAGAAAAGGCTTCGTTGCAGAGGAGGTGTGACTGTCAAACGTCTAAGATAACCTTGCACTGCAATAAATCTCCACTGTATTTCCCACTGCGATTTTCTACACGCGTCATAAGCACGTCAGATATCGACACCACGTTGTTTTTGTGCGACCTGTTCAACCCTGTGCTGCTTTCCTCGGCTCATTTCTTTAGCTGCACGTACCTGTACACCCTACACATAAGCGTGCGTCGTAGTTTTATTTCGAAATAAACAAGGCATGTACATGTGCATGAGTAGCGTGCCGCAAATTAAGCCTAACAAAAATACTGATCGCGCGTTTCAACTGTATACAAGGAGAGCGGCCCGAGTAATGCTCTTTTACTGCACACTGGTTGTTTAAAATGTTTTGTGGTCGCAATATATCGCGCAGATTTAGTATAGCAGATTAAGGGGGTAACAGCGCGAACACTGACCCACAAGAGAGACAAGGACACAAAAGCGCTGACTGACAACTGGTTTTAATGGCAGAATGATACACCTTATATATGCCAAAGTGAAGCATGAAAAAGAAAAAGAAATAGAGGGTGGATAACAAAGATTAACAACCCGCAGCGCCAACAACGCAAAACAGCCAACCAAAGGAAACCGCAGGAAAACGCGACCTAAGAGCCGACAGCCGCATCTTATGAGATGATTAATGAGATTTAGTATTGTTCTGGTTTTGTTGAACCCTATATGTGTGCGTTTATGACATATCTTTTTAAAATATTGCGCTCTTTGCTTACGATGCCACGGACGCGTGCATAATCGCGCGCTATTGCGAACGGCATGCGAGGTTAGTCCGCGCCAAGATTGCGTACCCAGCGGAAAGATGAGTGCGATGATCTACCGAATATACAGCTCAATGTACTGTATGGATCTATAACTCTTTGCTCTGTGTTCGCAGCGCACGCTGACGGAAGAAAGCAAAAGAGAAATAAAAGGAGAGGGATAAGGGGGTGTGAAGCAAAGGGTTGACGCGGCATGCGGACAATGTACTTCGACGACGCACACTGCCTTGCGAGGCTTGCAAAGAGATGCCTGTTGGAACCTTTGCGCCGATCGAGTCTCGTGTGACGGCACTGATTTACCGCGGACGCACGCAGCAGCGTCCGCGGTAAATACGTTTATACGTAAACCTTTACTTTCGTGGATCTGCAACACCGGCAAGCTATTCTTGATCAATCATGTTCTCTCGCACGTGTGCGACGTCGGCAGTCTTTTTTTAAAATGCATATATCGTAATATATTGCAACAGTATTGAAAGTTGGGCAGTATTGAAGTTGGGCAATATATCGTAATATATTGTTCTGCAAGTCTAGCTTATGTTGCAGGCGAGCAACTAAACAGCACGAAGAGGTAAGAACTGAGGTTGAGAGCACTTTCCGATCCAAGCACACTGCCGATCTCTTGATGAAACAAGATCGCGTCGATACATTCTTTCCTTCGTTCAGGTAACTGATAAATTCGAATAAAAATAGTGTTACCTTGTTCCCTGCATTGTCAGGGCTCTCGTTGCATGAGCAGCGCACGAAGCATTGGGAAGTCATCGCAGAACGAAGATAAAAAATTCGCAGTGGCTTAGCTTGGCTATGCCAGGATATACGTAGCGTTAGCAAAGGTTCAGCTGATAATTCTGAGCTTTCCAGATTGTCTACGATTAGCTTAATTGTCATGCTTACGTTCCTCCCTTTCCTCCAGTGTCTCTGCTGCACGTTTAGCCTTCTTCTGCTCATTGTTCGTACGCTGAACCGCTAATTGCCAGGCAACTACCTCGGGATCCGATTAGATAAGCTTCTCGGCTCTTCTGCGCCGTCGAGCAGCATTCGCGCTCTCCTTCTCCATGGCGTTACCCACCCGCAAACGCCAGTCAGAGGCGCTATCAAGCGGCCCCAGCGCAGTTTCAGACGGCGACTGCACAGCAAAGGCGAATAGCTGCGCGCGCGCTGGCGCCACTGTGTCTACGACATCACTACTCTCGAATGCGGCGCAGACCAGCAGCGGCGAGCCGCGCACGGCGGTGTCGGAGAGCGCGTGAGATGCCAGCTGCGGTGACCCAGCTGTGTGACATCACTGATCCTCGCGCATGCGCAGCACGGCTCATTGCGCTCCACGCCAAATCGGCTCCAGCTAGGCAAGTGTAGCTAACACTACAAAAACCAGTAGCTAGCACCTGAAAGGTTGCGATATGCGACTGGTTTCGTCTGCGCGCCAGACAGAACATGGCGGATCGACCCTATGGGATCGTCGACAGATGGCGCTGAACATATTGTGACATTTTGAATTCAGAAAGGGGTCGATGACATGCGCGCCGTGTCCCCCAGGGGCAAATTGTAGTATGCACAGTACCGGAAGTACCAGTAACTTGCAAAGAGCGGTTGTCGACGCACACAAGAGATATGACGAATTAGTCAACAGAAGGGTTTCGAGGTAGTGGATATAAACAAGGAGCTACACAGGTGGGGTGTTTCCAAAGAGACAGTGCTTCGGTAAGAGGCTTGGTCATGAGGTGGGCGACTGGCAGGACGCCCAGCAGCTTTTCTTTCCGCGGGGGGGGGGGGGGGAGGAGGGACGTGGGCCCTTCGGAGTACGGGGTAGCTAGTAATAGGAAAAACTACTGACAAAAATAATAAGCGCAATACAAACACAGCACCAAAAGGACACACGGGAGAGAAGCGCTACTTGCAACTGTTTATTCCACAACGTCGTCATGAATATATACCGTATATACCTTTGGCACATGCGCAGACCCGTTCAATGAAAAAAACAAGAAATGAAGATAACAGATTTTCTGTCGCATAAACGTGTCGATGAAGCTAGATTCGTTCGAGTGCAGAGTGACGGAAGGTTCCCTAACGCACCGCGCCCCCCTCTCTTAATGAGAAATGCTCCAGTAACAGGCGGGCTTGTTCATTGCGGCTTTTGCCAAGAATCTTTGCCTCGCGAAACAATGCCACACAACCACAAATACTCACGTGATCTGCTAAGTGCGTTTTCTCCTTCTTTTTTTGCTCAGAGCATGCTCTCTGAAACGGTCATTGTACACCTTCCGGTTTGACCGACGTAACTTTACCACATGACTGTGGCATATCATAACTACGCCGCAGGTGCATTTCACGTAAGGGGAAAGGTGCTTTTTGGCATCCTCGTCTTGTTGCTTTCGCCGCAGTTATGCGAGGGCAAAGTCGGGCGAGCTTGTTGGGGGCAGAGAACACAACTCCAACGTCGTGCTTGTTCGCAACCTTCTTGAGGTTATGCGAAACCACTGGCGTCACTGGCGTCTGTGTTTACGCGTTGTTTGCACTTCTGCAACAGGATTCAGCAACTGCTGAGATCACTGTGGGCGGATAGCCTGCCACCAGCAGCTTCGATACTTGTGCATCAAAGCTCGTTGCATCTCGTGGTGGCACGATTTCTTCAACGCAGACTCGAGGCAAAGTGATGCAATGGCTCTTTTTACTGTCTTGGAGTGAGACGAGCGAAAGGTAAAATCCCTTTCTTTGCCCGGGTCGATACGACCGCACACGTGTAGTCCCAAATAGCTAAAATTAAGGTCTAAAAACTGCAGTGCGCTCTGCACAGGAAGTTCTATGTAAAGGACAGTCCCTTCCCATGCTGGTTAAAAGCTCTAAAAATGTCCACCTGGTCCCCGTATTAGCCCCGGCCGGTGGTCTTATTATTACTAAAAAAATGTCAACAAATCTAAAAACGCGTAACCCCCTCTCCCCCACCCTCATTAAAACGTCGTGCAGTACGCGGTCGACCTGGGACAAAAAAATGTCGCATAAAATTGGCGCTACTCAGGAGCCAATGCAGACTCCCTCCCTCTGCAAAAAAAACATGGCTGATCCTCTGTCATAGGAATCGGTACAAGACGAAAGTGAAACGTGTCTTCACAAACGTAGTTGAGCGTTTGTGTGATTCTTTAGCCCCAAGTACGAGGAATAATGCTACAGCAACAAGTAATGTCACGCGAAGAACGGCAAGCAGCTGAAACTTGCAACGCGCTGCTTAAGCAGAAAGGACGTAGGACCGAACATACACAGGATGAGCACGAACTAACTGTCACATTTGTAACTTATTGCTGCGTGAGCACCGCGCTCCTTTCGCAAACGGCCGCTGCAGTGAACCAAGTGACCGTGCTCTCAACGCAAGACGTACAAACCACCGCGATCACGAGATAAGCGCGCGCACTAGCGATCACGCCTTGTAGATGCGGCCGCTCGTCGCAACGGCGACGACCACTGGAACGGGAAAAGTACCGCGTTCGTATTCTCTTCGGCGCCGCGCCCTTTCGGCGGCTTCGCCACATAAATGGGACAGCCGGCTCGCCTCGCTAGTGTGTCCCGGCCGCCGACGCACGGCGCGTTGAAGGGCGATTGTTTTCATAGCCTCAGAAAAGCGTGCAGGAACATTACGAACAACCCGTACCGTTTGACACTTCATCGCAAGCCTGTCGAGGCATCGAAAAAGGCCTGGGTGCTGCGCTTTTGGGTGCGGCAACCGGCGGGAACGGGCAAAGCCCCTTTGCTATTCCCAGCGGGGAAAAAGCATGCCAAGCGACGGGCTGTGTGGCTGCACAGAATACGGCGCGAAAGATTTGTTCCCCTGATACCCACCTTTGTGGGGGAAGCGTTTTCACTGAGAATTAACAAATGTTGTTTCGGGGAATGTTTGCTTCTCCACTGCACTAGTACAGCTTGTTTCGCGTGGTTGCCGCAGAAGGTTCATGCACAATAACATGCCGGGCAGCTCTTATGTTTGGCGTAAAATTGAACCCTTTGGGCTCACATATAACGATCCGTGCGCCATGAAAACTGACTGCTACAGACTGGTATTGCGTGACGTGACTGTATGGCGAACATAATAACAGGTGCACCATTAAAAAAGGCACGCATGTCATGTAAGGCATTATTTACATGCCATGCTCATGGTGCACTCGCGGCCGGTTCGCTGGCTTGATATAGCACCAAATCGGTATTGCCTGACGTCACTGTATGACGACATAACTACCAGGTGGTAACATGAAAATAATGGCACGCATGTCATAAGGCATCATCCACATGCCAAGCCCATGTGCACTCGCGGCCGGTTCGCTGGCTTGATATGCACCAAAATCGGTATTGCGTGACGTGACTGTACGACGAACATAATACCAGGTGGTAACATGAAAATAATGGCACACGCATGCCATGTAAGGCATGGTTTACATGGCATGCTTATGGTGCACCCGCGGCGGTTCGCTTGCTTGATATGCACCACATTTGTAGCGCTGACGTGAGTGTGTAATGTGCAAGTAAAGCTGCTGTGGGGGCTAGTTTGTGCGAATACATGGCTTGTTCGCCCTGCCAGGAACGGACGACAGTGTGTGCCTTTTTTCCGTATCAAGTCGTCCAGTTCATGACAGCGCGAACAAGCCAATGTATAATGGTGCCTTTTGTGCCAATAAGGCCGATCCCAAGCATTGTGGGAATCAATCTAATGCGAAGCAGCCAGCAAAGAGTGCATATATCGCCTTGTTCGGCTTTGAGGCAGATAAGTCATTCATGTCATGCCATCTGCTTCCATAATACTTAAAGCAGCGCAAAAGACGGGACGAAGGACAAGAACTGACACACGAACAAGCGTTCGTGAGTCAACTTCTTGTCCTTCGTCCCGTCTTTTGCGCTCTTTAAATATTAGGAACCTTACCAACTAGCCAGCTGTCGACCTGCTACATCTATAGAAGGGTAGCATTGGGCTGGTTGGTTCATGATTACGGTGAGAAACAGCGCTAAAATTGCTACATCTAGTTCACCATATATCGCATGTTTGTCATGCCTGCATGCATGTAGAATCTGGTATATACAACGCATGACCTGTAATTTTTTTCGTCACCCACCCATGCCAGCCATATCAAAATTTGGTATACATCCAGTTAACAAAACAACCGGAAGCGCACAAAGACAGTAATGTACACCATGCCGTACATGCATGCATGTCATGATTTTCACGTACCCCTGGCATTCATGTTCATCGTACATCACCTCGCGCTATACCAATTTTGGTGTATATTCAGCTACTGAACCGGCCGCCAGCGCACCATGACGTGGCAAGTAAGTGATGCCGTGTAAGTGATGATTTTCCATGTTACCACCTGCCACTACATTCGTCATACAGAAGATCTCGTCATATCAATTTTGGTATATATACATTTCATTAAGCGACCGCGAGCGCCCCGAGATTATGTCATATAAATCATGTTTTCCATGGCACTGCATATGACTTGCACGTTATGACCAGTGACTTATGGTCGTCATACACTCTTATCACGCCATTATCAATTTTGGTGTGTATCAAGCTAGCGAAGCGGCCGCGAGCGCACCATGAACGTGGCATGTAAATCATGCCGTACATGGCGTACATGTCATTATTTCACATTAACGCCCGTAGTTTATTTCGTCATACAGTCATGTTATGGCATAACAAATTGTGGTATACATCCCATTATGAAACGGCCAGGAGCCCATAGTCGTGGCGGCTAAACAGGATAGAGAATAAGATAGATAGATAGATAGATAGATAGATAGATAGATAGATAGATAGATAGATAGATAGATAGATAGATAGATAGATAGATAGATAGATAGATAGATAGATAGATACTACGTTCAAACTCGCAGAAGTTCGCTTAGAAATGCTTCGCATTTAATAAAGGCGACAGCAAGCGCGTAAATGCCCGCGCAGTTCGCATGTCTTTATCGCGTTAGTACGTGTGCGTGCGCGTGTAGGCAAGTGAAAATGCTCTATTTCTTTCCTAACAGTAGTGAACAACGGTATGCTTCATTCGGGGCTACAAAAGCGCACGCAATGCGTAAAACATAACGTACTCCACGTGAAATCAACACCGCCCGGCCGCAGCTTCGGCCGCTCTGGACAAATATGGCGGCAGGCGGAGGTCCCGGTACTTTTCCGTTCCAGTGACTACGCTATTCTAAAGTCCTTGATCTAGAAAGTAGCGACAACTCTCCTCCGCGCGCGCGTGTCCTCATAGTTTCTACAATACTTACTAAGGGAACTCTGGCGCTGAGTGTCTATGGGAGCCCGCAGCATGACGCTTCAGCCAGCATGGGAATGATGGGTAGTACACAAATTTGTATAAACTTCGTACTTTCGCCTGCGCCTTTGGCTCGCGTCGCTGCATCCGCTTTGTCGAAAAACAAAGTTCAGCAAAAGTCAGCAGTTTCACTTCGCCACTTTAACTTCTAGGCTCAGCAATTCAAACCTGGTCACGAAGTCACAACGGTCCATTCTTTTATCCGAAACGAACTCCAAAACACAGCAATAAACAAAGCCACAAGTACGTTTGAAGCCGCAAGCACGAAGACTAGGCAAATTTGTGTACTACCCATCATTCCCATGGTAGCTGAACGATCGCAGCGCCAGAGTCCCTCTAGTTAATTTTAGGAAACTCTATGTTTTCTCCTCAATTCCCTTCGGATTTCTCCCTCCCCTGGCCGGCGCGCTGCGCACGGCACGCTGAACCCTCCACTGGCTCGCCGCAGCCGCATTAAAATCACTGCGCGCGCTTGTTTAATCGGCCCCTTGAAGCGTCAAATGAGAACCTGTTTCTTAAGCAATAGTCATGACGAAAGTGGGCTTCCGATAGAACAAAGTGACAAATATATTTTTAATGACGCTTCGGTATATACAATAAGCGCTTCGAAAAAAAAATGAGTATATCAACTGGCGGCTGAGCGGTTTACTTCCCGTCGCCGCCTGGGCTTTCCTTAACACGGGTATTAACGCATATAATGTAACCAGCATAAAGTATAGGCGAGAATTTTTTCATAGTTGTGGTCTTGATGAGCTAAAAGAAGGCACCCAAGGGAATGTGGTGGTTTACTTAAATTGGGCCAAATGAGTGAGCCCCGAAGCCTTTTTGTGTCAATGCCGCTGTCAGACACGCACGCACGCACACGATGCATGCACGCAGGCACACACACACGCCTATACACACGTGATAAAGACACGCACACATAGATACACACGATCATACGCACGGGATACAGGCAGGCACGCTCATACACATGCAATAGATACGCACATACATACACACGCGCGTACACAGGTTATAGACACACGTGCCTGGACTGCGAACAGACACGCACGCACTTACATACACATGCGCATACACACGTGATATAGACACGCACGCACATAACATATACACGCGCATGTAGACGCGATACAGACACGCACATACATGCATACACACGCGATACAGACACGCACGCTCATACATACATACACACGCGATACAGACACGCACGCTCATACATATATACACACGCGATATAGACGCGCACGCACATACATACACACGCGATACAGACACGCACGCTCATACATACATAACACGCGATACAGACACGCACGCACTTACATACACACGCGATACAGGCACGCACGCTCATACTACATACACACGCGATACAGGCACGCACGCTCTTACCTACATACACACGCGATACAGACACGCAAGCACATACATACATACACACGCGACACAGACACGCACGCACATACATACATACACACGCGACACAGACACGCACGCACATACATACATACACACGCGATACAGACACGCACGCACATACATACACACGCAATGCAGACACGCACGCACATACATACACACGCAATGCAGACACGCACGCCATACACACGCTATGCAGACACGCACGCACACACATACACACGCGATGCAGACACGCACTCGCATAAATACACACGCGATACTGAGACGCAGGCACATACATACACACGCGATACAGACACACACGCACATACACAGCGATACAGAAACGCACGCGCATGCACAAATGATACAGAGTATACAGACACGCACGCGCAGGCGCACGCAACACATACGTGCGTACACGCACAAACACCGCGAATACACAAACGCACGCACATGCACTCACACGTTAACACGTGCGCACACGCACATACAAACGCAGGCGCACATATGCGCACATACACACACGCATACACCTGCCACACCGTACACACAGCCTGGAGGGTTGACGTCTGGATGGTTCATGGCGGGCGTGAGCAGCTGAAAGCGCGCGAAGTTTGCTTGCGCTCGCTTCTCGTGACGTCGGGTCACCTGACTGGGAGCTATCGCGCGTCGCAGCCATTCAGCGTTGCGGATGCGCCAGCTCCGCGAAAGAGAGGGGGAAAAAAGAGGAGGTTGACGGCGCGGCGAGGATGAGCCGGCGTGGATAAAGGAGCGTCGCTACTTTCCAACATCAAGGGGCTTTACGCTATTCGAGCCTTTCGCGCCATCTGGCTAGTGATGACGAAAACACGCGATGTAACACAGATCTCCGAGTACGGCCACCGGCAAATGGCGTATATAAATAGCTCGCCGTTAGCATGGCGAAGAACATGCCGTCACTCTGTTTCTGGACACCGACGCGTTCAGACGCAGCATGTCGTGCTCCGTAGGAGCGGTTGAAGCGGCCGAGTCAGACCGCGGTAACAGGAACGCTGCAATGGAAAATGACGAGTACCGTTTGATTCTGCCTAATCTGCCCAGTGGACGCTCGTTTTAAACACTGTTTTCATGCATGGTGATGTTCGAGCAAGGCCATTTCGAGTGGAAGACTTCAGAGACACGTTGGACCACCTACGTCTGCTCCTGAAGTAGTCGCCTTGGGTGCCTACCAGATGAACCACGTTTGGGCAGTAACCTCAGAAGGGACCAAAAGACTGCTTGCAAGCAGCGACGTTAAAGTGAAAGGTCGACGTTGTGTTGTCATCGACCCGACAAGTAAGGATCTTCGTATCAAAGTGCACTGGCTCTGTACAACACAGCAGAAGATGTGAGGGCGGCGCGTTCCTGCCCTACGGCCGTGTCACAGACATTACTCGTGAGCGATGGCGTGTGAACGGAGTTACGGATAAAGGCTCAACAACGAGAACCGTTACTATGAAGCTTAAAAGTGGCATTAACATCGAGGATATTCCCCATCAATTGCGAGTTGCTGGTGAACAAGCCCTTCTGGTTGTCCCGGGAAGAGCTCACTGTGCTGCGATGTGGAAATACTGGCCATATTCGTCGAGATTGTCGTGTATCGCGCTGCGGACAGCGCCGACGCTACGGTCACGAGGACGCGGTCTGCGCTCGAACGTACGCAAGTGTTACGGCACCTGCGAGGACATCGGCGAGTGAAGACACTGCGGAGCGACAACTGAAAATTTCCGTATCAGTACCTTTAGGACAGGATAAATGAGGACAACAAACACGGCGTTCAAATATTGTGTGGAGCAGCCAGCTACAATGCACTTGTGGAACAAAAGAGATTAGATGAAGTAAGACCGAAAGACGCACAAGTTGGTACATATACATCTTGGAAAACTCGAGCGCGAACTGCGACAGCGCCAAGAAAGGGCCGGGAAAACACTAGCGCTTACTATCAACTGCTTTGTTCTTGCTTTATTAAGCAAGTCAAACATATATACCCAACGAGAGCTGCACATGTGCGCCGTTCCTGGGTGCAACACCAGGCGCTATCACACTGTATCTATTTACGGACCCCTTTTAGGGAGTGACACTTCCTTGCTGGAAATCGATAATGACGTGTGACTGTTGACTCCCTAATGTGAATGTGAAATGCCTCAGTTCCCGTGTAGTGCGATCACGGTGCTCACGCAGAGTGACCGTATCAGAAAAGCGCTTGACAAGCACACTGCGGCAATGCGATAAAGCGGCGTTATCAAATGACCTCAGCGGTGCGGATTTCTGGTCCTTCCCAAGCAGTTGCTTCAACATCGCGGCGATGACCCACTGACGACGGAATAGTCGGCCCCAGTGTCGACGAGAGCGGTAACGTTGTGTCCGTCGAATACTATGTCGCCGTCTTGCGTTGCGATTAGGTCGCGGCATCGGATCAAGGTTGCGTCGATTTGTTGCGGTGCTTCCATGCAGCGTCGTCAGGTCTTCTTCGGTCTGCGAGGTTTCGTCGGCAGGCTTCGTCTGCTTTGCGTCGTGTTCTGCAGGTCTCGTCGCGTTGTCGTCGTGCGGCCGCGGAGCATCTTCGGCATTTCGTCGTACAGCAACCGCACCTCCATCGGTTGCTGCCCTTAGTTTCCCGGATACGGGCTAGGCCACCGGCCCGGGTGCGGTGACATGTAGCGGCGGGCGACGGCGAGCGGGAAGGTCGTGTTCTTGCCACTGTGTTCCGGTGAGGTAGGCCGTTCGCGAGGCCGTTCGCCTGGCTGCGGGCGTGGCGCGTTGACGGCGAATCCGCGTAGCCCATCTGTAGGTACTGGCAACGGCGGTACGTGTGGCCGGACTCCCTGCAGTGGTAGCAGAGCGAGCGGTTGTCAGGGGCGCGCCAAAATGGGTGTTTCTCGGCATCTATCACTGGCCGGATAGTGGGCGATACCGTAGGTGGTGGCGCGGTGGTGCCTCGCGGCGGAACTGCTGGATCGGCGCGGCGTCTTGACGTGGGCGAGGATGGGGGGCGTTGCGTCGGGCTGCAGCAACATAGCTCATGCTTGCAGCTGCAGCTGCACTGACTCAGGGACGCCCAGCGACTGCTGGATTTCTGTCGGACGATGTCTGCGATCGAGGCATCTTGAGGCTGGCACGACGGGAACATTCGACGAAGTTGTTCGCGCACTACGGCCCTTATGGTCTCGCGCAGATCGTCGGAGCCGATAGCAGGAACTGCGCTGTCTTGAATCAAGCGGCGGTTGTATTGAGGGTGCGCATTTCCAACGTGCTCTCGATTGTTGTGGCCTCGGAGACAAATTTCTGGACTGTCTTGGGGGGTTCAGCTAAGCTAGCGAAGAGCTCTTGCCTTATTCCTCGCATGAGGAAAACGGACCTTCTTCTCCTCGGTCATGTTAGGTCGGTGTGGCGGAAGAGTCTGGTCATTTCTTCCGCGAAGATCGTCACTTTCTCGTTGGGAGCTGGACCCGCGTCTCCAGTAATGCAGTGGCCCTTCCTTTCCTACGATTGTGAACGCTGCGAGGAAGCTGGACCGGAAGATGTCCCACGAGAAAAGATGTGAATAGCGTCTTGTAAAATAGTAAGATCGACAATTTCCTTCCTTTAAATAAAGACAAGAAAATTGCGATCACCATGAATGCCATGTCGCTGCGAGGAAAGTTAATTTTATTTCATTATTTTATTTCTTTATGGCCTAACCTGGTAGAGAAGGGGTCGGCAACCTGCGTAGCAGTATTATGCGGCCCCGGCACGACGGCAAACGTTCCCCTTGTCACGTCCTATATGAAGGCCGACATGGCAGTTTTGACCTCAACAGAGGTTTTGCTGGTGCCCTATGTTTGTAAGTTGCAACGTTGTGACATGCGTGCTGAAAATAAACATGATCTGTTCCAGTTCTTTACGTTATTGTCAATTTACCAATTTTTTTCTCATTGCCTCCGCCTCAAAAGGTTGCCGACCCCTGTGAGAGAGAGACGGGCGCGATGTTTCCTCGTTGAATCAGCATTGAATATCTGACGCATTCTCTCTTGGAAGACCCTACGTAGATTGTCACTGCTACCGCAAACCTTACACAGAAAAATGTCCGACTAATGTACACGTGCGATGGAGAAGAACTAGTCATTCATAATGCCATGCAGTGTTAATTTTCCTGCAAATGCAGTAGCAATGATATGGAGTGAAAAATTGTGGAAATCTTCCCGCCAATAGCAGAGACAAGCGCGCCAAAGGCTTTATTTACCTCCACGGCCAGTAGCGCAGGTGAAGGCGACGCAGGCGATGCACACAGACCAGAGGATGCGATCGGTGAAAGCGTGGACCATCCTCCTCATCTCGCTGGTTTGTTCACTTTTGCTGTACCATTCAATCTTCATGAACAGGCAATACAGGCCGCTGAAGAGACACACACCACAGAGAAACCTGGATCACCTGCAAGTGATGTAGTTCAATACGTCCTTAAGCGTCCGGCATATTCAGGAAAAATTGACTCTTTCGCTTCTACAAATTGTGACGGCATCAACTCTTAATGGCCCAAAACCCACACAGAATCTCCTTTGGGAGTTATCTGATTGATGCGTGCACTAAGGTTTATGGCAGGTTACGTCGTTCCCTCGCCTCCTTTTCTCTCTAGCGTTCGTCACCGTCTGGAACGGCCCAAGGGAAGGCGCATCCCACAATCACCGAAACGCGTGCTTGGAATTAAATTTTCTCAGTGAGAATCTCCTTATGTGTACGATCCTCCACATCAGCTTTACATTAGTCTTACCTGATAGAGGGACGGACGCACAGTTTTCTCGTTGAGACGGCATAGAAATTCTTAAGTATTTAAAATACTACAACCGTTAGCAATAGGGAACTCAAGCTCAAGTTTGCGGCGCGACGACAGCGCCGCGCTGCGGCTCTGGAGAGAAGCTCCTTGTGCAAATAGGGGCATGCGCGGCCGACTCAGCCTGTTTGTCGGCAACGGGAACACGCTCGCGCGCGCGTTCCTCAGTCGGTGCGGGGAACTGGGACGCCGTGCCGGCAGCTTGGTGCGCTGAACCGAGAGGCTTGCTGTGCAAAGCTGCAGTTCCGCGTCTGCAGAAGCAACCCCACGGAAGCGAGGTCCGAAGTATTGCTGTGCCGTGGGCTGCCACAACAGTGCAGACAGCACCAAGGTACGCGATTCACGTGTGAAACTGTATCGGTTCCCGGGCATGTCGCACGAGAAATAAAGGCGACAAGCATGGATCACTGCAGTAAGAAGACTCAAGTATGTCCTTGTTGATAGCACAGTCTCGCCTTCTGTTTTGGCTGTCTCAGTTCACCGCTTTCGCTCGTTTCGACTACCTGTATCAGTACGTAACGCGGCGCATGCACGCAACGACTACAGCAATGATTACTCGCTGTCTTCTCGCATTGTGAAAGTCCAGTTATGTTTGTAGCTGAAACAACTTTGTGTTTCGATTCCCCGTGTTCGTGAGACCTACCCGTCGTTGTCGAACGTTCACACTAGCGCTATACCGCGGCTGGCGTTGAGCGGTTGTTTGAATTCAACTGAACTCGGCACATTCTCAAAAGTTCGGCGCCTGCAATTTACGCTTCGGGAAGGCTGCTTTATCACGCGGGAACGGACGTGTTCGTGCAGCAGGTTTTATGCGCCTGTAAAGTCGATATTCTTAAACGAGAGTGGAAGCACGACGTGAGAGCCGAAAAAGTGAGGCGAGCAGTTCACCTTTCCTCGCAGTGGTTAAAGCTCAGCTAGCTGCCTCGCGTCTAAATCGGCGGGTGATGCTCCAGCGGCACGGAGGACTTGACTCTAACCTTCTCAGGCTTTTCTAGTACCATGGCCGTATAATTTCTTTTTTTCGCACGCCGCAAACGTTTGTTAACGAAAGTACACGGCTGCTACTGCAAGCATGCCATATCAAAACAATAATCATATGCTTCATACTCCACAACGCACAACATCGATAGCGTGCACGGCTTCACTTCGCAGTTCATATGGACCATTACGTATCTTCAACATGACAGAATGAGTCGTACATCGAGGTATACGTCCTGCAGGGTGTTATCGCGACTTTGAAATGCATTTCGCGTTGAGTCGGGCGTCGTTGTCGATCGTCTGCTATTCACCTTAAACGTGACTGACGAGCCCTTTTATCAGTTCCCTTTTCGGAAGTGCCTGTCCAGCTCGGAGATCTTTTTTAGCCACGCTGCAGGCGGTACATTGTGAGGCTACGCGAATGTACCGCGAGAGCTCTGCACGCGCGCGGAAGCGAGCGGCGCCGCGGCGTCGAGAACGGAGAACGCTCGTTGCACGCTCCCAGTTTCTATTTTCTGCCAGATATGGCACTGCCTGTCAAGAGGAGCAGCGCCACTAAGCGATGCTTGGGAAGCCTATACGCTCTCTCCTGGCACGCCCTGTATAGAGTTGTCAGGGTGTGGCGTGTCTCGAGAATTGTATACGTAGAACAATTACACTCTGATATAATGCTACTGCAGAAAGAGTGCCAGCAGATGTTTTCCTAATTGGTTGTTCTCGCATCCAGACAAGCGCCAACGTCCCAAACTCCGCACAGTATTGCAACAATGTAAATATTTTTATGCAACCAAAAGTACCGTACGGACTACGTTCATCACAACACAATTTTTGTGAGGGTGTTGTCATGTAGGCAGAATGAAATAAACTTTTGCTCATCCTGATGCAGTCCAGCGCATCAGCAAACAGCGCTCTTTCGCCTCTCGTAATGAAACTGAGAAACCAATGCGGTGAGACACCTAGAATGCTTTTTCCGTCGAGCCTGCGATATTGCATTGTATTTGAGGAGTCCTGAATGACACGTTCATTCACAACCAGTTCTCATGTTTGCGTTTTCTGTCCGATGTAGCTTCCTTGTGGCTTCTCCCTAGTTTGCGCAATGCCCCCATTTTCTATGTCAATTCAATCTCTACCTGGAATGTCTTACACTTACTTAAAGCAAGCAAATTTTAATAATATCCGGGGTTTTACGTCCCAAAATCACAATATGATTATGAGGGACCCCGTAGTGGAGGGCTCTGGAAATTTCGACCATCTGATGTTCTTTAACGTTCACTGAAATCGCACAGTACACGGGCCTCCACCATTTCGCCTGCATCAAAATGCGACCGCCGCCCCCGGGATCGAACCCGTGACTTTCGGGTGAGCAGCCGAGCACCGTAGCCACTGATCCACCGTGGCGGACAAGGCAACGAAATTTTTGCGCTGTGACCTTGACAGCCTTAGCTCTTGTATTTGCTCTTTGTATGATTTCTGTCCTAGGCTATTTTCTTTTCTCTCTTTCTTATTTTTTTTCCTGCATTACTGTCTCATGGTTCCTTCGGGATTTCGGTTTTATTTTTTTCTGCTCTTTGTGTAGCAAAAGTGCACCATTATAAAAAGCCTAGAGCTTCATATGGGTGCTTCTAGAAATGACTGAAGGAATGAATGAATTTTCAGCTTTCGTCTATCTTCTCAAAGTTGTACGGAAAAATTCGCGTTGTTCGTGCTGAAGCTGGTTACTTGGTGATCCAAGGGACATTTGAAACGTGGCAGGCCTGTGACGCCTTCACAATCAGCGGCTATTCTGGGAAGAAGAGCAACGTGTCGTTCCTTTAGCCTTTTAGCTGTTTTTCAGCGACACGTGCATGAAACAACATGTAGACACTGTCAGAGCTACTCATTGTTGATATCCAACGGCGAAGTTTGGGGAGCTCTGGCCACAGCACCGCGGTGTCCTTCACCCGTGAAAGGCTTCCGCTCGAAGTGCTTGTTCTCGGCTAACGTAAATTAAAAGTTGCTACCTAAAACGTTACGTTTGGCTAAGCAGCGATGTCTCTTTTACCAGGATGTTCTGACAAAGCTATGTGGCCAGAAGCTCTCATGAAAATGAGTAGGAGGCGACATTTGCCCTTGGGTTGCAACCGTCAAGATGTTTCGGCGAATCAACTCACCTTGGAAATGCTGGCCTTGCCGTATTTCTCTACGGCGAGGAACGTGATGCAGCCAGAGAAGAAGCACACCCCGTGGTAGAACGGAAGCATGTAGTAGTGGTTCATCGTCTCTACGACGGTGCTGTCAGAAAATACCAAAGTCGGCCATAATATTTGTTGGCTTTGTATGCATTTAGAATCAAGCTTGCGTGGTAGGTAACGTCAAGTGGTCTTTCTCCCTTAACCGCACTCTGTATGTAGTCTCTACGGTAAGAGGTGCCTTATGATGGCACGAACATCCCCAACACATGTTTTTGACGAAGCGGTGATAACGCGAGCGTTTCCATAAGTTTGTCTAGAAGATAATTTGTGAGGAAGCGCCCCACTAAGAATAGCGGCCAATAAGTTATCACACTCAACAAAAACTACGTAATGTCTTGGCCCAATCACAACAATTTTTACATCATTCGACGATTAGTCACTACCAGCTATAGCTATCGTCCTCAAAACTTCAATTTACGGCGTTTTAGGAAGTATGTTCACACTATTTTGATCATGATTCAAACATTCTAAAACTAACATAAATGTACACGTTACACCGTTTCAGGAAGAGTAATAATGCACTTTGCTGAGGGAGTTGATACTTGACAGCAAATCAGAGAGCGCTAAGTACTGTCTTTTTTTCATGACATAGGCGTTATTTGATTCCGAGTTACGAAGTGTGTTCACGGCGTCGTACCGTCGTTCAGAAATGCTTGAACGATAAAAAGTACACTTCCTGCTTTCTAAGTGCGATTATCTACGCTTTCTTATTTCGTAATGAAATCGTTGTTCACTTGCAGGTGTTCTTTTTATGTTCGTACGTAAGTGACTATTTCGTTTCGTATAATACGCTCTACTAAGCTTCATCAGAGTCATATTGCTGGCATAAAAAAGAAAATTGCATATGGTATACGCGTCCTAATTAAAATGCGCCCTTAATTCTCACGCACCACATTACTGTCTCTCCTTCGTCCATTCTCATTTCACTTATGGTATAACATGCTGGGGAAATACTTACAATACTCATATTGCGTCCCTCCAGATTGTCCAGAACCATGCTATAAGAATAATTACTGCAGCCCACGCCTCTGTAATGCCAAATCACTACTACGCGAGGATAACATTCTCACCATCGCTGGACTCACTAAATACAACTTAGGTATTTTTTTCTACAGGCTTATAAATAATGAACTTCCGCCAGCCATTTTTCCATCATCTAATCTCATGATCTACAGTACTACTCGATTCGCGATGAACAACAATTTTCTTTTACCCAAAATTCGGACTAATTATGGGAAGCAAACTGCAGCATTCACCTCTATTTCCCTTTTGAACACTCTTCCGCTTATCATGAAAACCACAAGACCATTACACCATTTTAAGAACTAAAAATGCACTTACTTCATTCTGAATAACGAAAGAGTAACTGTGTCTTTCATTTAAGGTACGTGTGCTTAGTTGTTCAGTGTATTTTGGATATAAATTATCTGACTATTGTATTGTTTCTTTTTTCTTTTCCTTTTGTCTCATCATTTTTGTTTTGCTGTGATATTTTAAAAGCGTATTAGTTTATGTAATCACATGTATAATTTTTCTGTGAATGTTATGTTTTTTTTTGCTTAAATGATTGATCTCGCTACTGTTGCTACTATGATGTGCATATTACCTTATTTCATTTTGTACAGGAGGTCCCGATACAGTCTCTTGGTTATGGGACCTCTTCCTGTATACCAAACGCTTGTAACTTCACCCAACTTTTAATAATAAAATTCTAATTCTGATTCTGATCATAGATGCTTCACCGAATGGCACTGCTGCCAATGGCAATTTTTTAAATTTATGTTTCCGAGCCTCTCGGTCCGGTGGTGCACTGAATTTCGCATGCCGTCCTCGGTTTGTGGCCCATATATTCCAATATAACCGTCTTTGCAGTTCAAGTTTTTCATGGATTTCCTAAAACAGAATTCAAGAGTAGGCGACATAGATTTCGAAGTTGCGGAAAGTGTACGGAGCAGTTTGCCGTCTTAAATGACTCCAGTAACATGTATTAAGGTTGAAAAACGTTTAGCAGATATTTATGGTTGGTAAATTTAGGATCATATGTTGGACTTTTCGCCTGAATTATTCTGACAAACGCCGAAGTATAGTATTTGTAGACGTAGTATGGCAATGAAGTCGCATATAATAATGTTCAAAATAAGAAATATTACCGAGTGCTCCATGTAGTAGTTATGGCTGGACAATGTGGCAGCAGCAGTGATCGCTAAAGCGGATGGTTTGAGTAGTCAAGATAGATGCCTTGACAGGTCCACCACCAAGATGTAATCACACCATACCTAGCTTTCAGGAAGTATATTTTGAAGGAGAAAAGTTGAACGCAAACCAGGACGTACGACAGACAGATGAGATAAGCACAGGTGCTGTTGTGCCCAGTGCTCTGGGCAAAGTGATAATGGCTTCCGTTTCCCTGCCGCCGTTCTATCAGCATTCACTTCATGTTGAATTCTGAATAAACGTTCTTATCAGCCGCCCACAAAATGTCACAGCATTCCTTCGCCTATCTCTTCGACTGAACAGACCTTTTTTTTCTCCTCACCTGTACGACCCTTGCACCAGGACCATGAATGGTGTCATGTTAGTGCCGTATATTTGCCACGCTGCTATGGCGCAGGAGGCGAGTGAGAGAATGACGAAGATGGACGCAGCCAGCCGATTTCGCCTGGGCAGATAGATCAGAAAACAAGTACAAGCTGTCGGAAGGACCACAAACAATCAATGAACGTTTTTACAAAGCTTGGATCCCTTGCGCAGTGCTAAAAACAAAGACGCCACTGTAACTAGCAACACACGCGACGTGGCTTCTTTCCACACGAGTGTGCAAAGACAGCCGCATCGTGATTACGGATTTGCAATGCCCATAGACGACACCAAGCCGATGTCCCTGGAAAGAGGGTAGCAGACCAGGAAGGGGTAGACGCTCCTTTTTTCGGCTGTGCTAGTCTCGTTGTTAAAGCATTGGCACACTACAACTTGGCATGTTTTGTGCATCACGGAACAAACCGGGCCTTACGCGACAAGATAAATGGGCTCTTTCTCGCGAGACCAAGTTTTCTTGGAAATACACAGGGCAAGTCAAACTGCCAATGACGGCCCACAGAGTACAGCTTTACGAGGTTTTCTGTTACCACGCGGGTTAGTGAAGTGTCTGACCTTTACTGTTGAAAATCTACTGCTTCGCTCGTACAGCGGAGATGGAAAGAAACGCGAACATGCGGTATCTACATTCTCTGCTGTTTCGCATTTATATTCGAGCGCTCTCAGCCTGGACGGTGTAAAATCCAATAGAGTCTCATAATACAATCAAGGACCGCTCTAGCATTTATTTAGCACCACCATGGTCACAACGTGATGAAAGCAGCGCGCTGCATTGTTCGCGTTTCTCTCCATCCCCCCTCTACAGGTCATCCGTCGGCGTTTTTGCAGTGCACGAACCCACAGCATTGTACGTGCGGAGTCGTGCGAGCTCGCGATGTCCTCTTTTGAACAATATCAGGGCGGTCGTAATAAATAGGTGATACCAAAAATTAAAACGCGTTTGCTTTTGACAGAAAGGGCTGTTCGACCAGCCAGTCATTCGGGGCTCCGTTCGCTCCACGGCTGTCGTGAATTACGGCCAAGTATAGATCGGATCGCGGGGTCCATGCTGTCCTCAGCAGCCGCATTCCGATGGACGTGATTGACTGATGGGATTCGTTTACATCTACGTTAACGAACTGCAGCCGGCCAAATTCGATGAGTTGTCTCTTCGTCGTCCTTCATTGCGCCTTAGAGCATTCGCTTCCTACGCTGGCGCTTCGCCAGCACCTAGAAAGTGCTGTTTTGTACTGTTAGGTGGCAGCAAACTGCAAGCGCTTTTCTTGTTGTTTGGGTTTGCTGAGATCAGATGAAGATATGGCACACACGTTTATTGCTTTATTTTGATGTACTCGGGTTTCATCCACAAAAACTGTTAGCAACGGTCGGCGCAGGTCGCGCCGCAATGCTTGGGAAGCTTCGCGATTGTTTGGAACATTCTTTTGAAGGGACCCTCTAACATTTTTCTAGACCTCATTGTTTTACACTTTTTACTTTCGGGTTGCGTAGACTGAAGGCTGAAGAGATTAGTGCGACAAGAACGGCAGCGATAGGAGCACGCATTCCGAAGTTATTCAGCCTTGAACACTCAAAATACAATAAAATGGAGGCCTACCCTGAACTCGATTTTCGCGGCGTCACCTGACCACGCTTCACTCGCCCTGTGACGTCTGATGGCGCCCCAATGAAATGATCTCAAAGATCCTACGTACGGGAAGCTTGCATACAATGTTGCCCATTCTTTCCAACGTAATGATGACGTCGTTGCGTAACGAACAATGTGGTGCATTAAGAATGAACTGCACGTGCGAAACGAGGCAGATCGCGAACGCCTCTATAGTGTTTTGTAGTTGTCATCTTTCTTGTTGCGACGGCGTCTATATCAACGCTCTAACATTTTTTCCCTTCAGTGTTCTTCAAACAACGGCGCCTGGAGCGTCCCCCAGCGCGTTTACACCAGCGCCGTGGCGTTCGGCGCATTCTTTGCCGGGCGCTGCAGTTTTAAAGCTGAAGAAGTCTAAGATCGTTGGTCTAGTTGGTGTTCAGTAAAAAAGCATGCTAAAGAAAAACTAAACCCAATAATAACGCTTTTTGTGATGCAATGCCGTTATTACTTCTAACGTTACATTTATAATCATAGGCCAGCGCTCATCTTCGTCGTTTCCACCCGCAATAGTTCTGGCGAGCGCCACTACGTGTTGATGCGGTCGGCAGCAAGGTAGGCGCTTGAAAAAAAACGTGTTGGAGGGCCCCTTTAAAATTACGTGCAGGGCACGAAAGGCTGAGATTATTGATTACCTTGCGCGACCACCAGCGATAGCACTGGAAGGTTCGATGACAGCTGTATAAAAAAATTCGGCAGGTCCCACGTACCGTGGGAGTCGATGTTATGCGAAGCATGCGGCGGGTAGGTGACTGTGGCGTAACTTTTTTACTGAGTGACACGTCACAAATGACGCTAAAGATTTGTATAAATTTTATACGCACAATATATGTTGAAGAGCCGCATATGTGTTATATAACCAGTTGTTTACGGTTAGGTAACGCTGCCAATGGCAACATGGGTATTACAAACACCAGAAGCGGTAAGCTGATATGTAGTGCTTATACGGGTCCCGAGAACGCATGCACGTTTCACGAACCCGTGTGCATGTGTGCAAGAAGTTCTTGACAGTTCTTGAACAAGTGCATCATCACCGTGATCAGTGAGCACCAGCAGCTGGTCATGACTTGTTATAGGATCCGGTCGTGATCGTGGTGACGAGGGGTCCATGTGTAGTGAAGTATGTGGTATAGTAGAGCTGTTGGAATTCGTGGATACCTCGGTCATTTCGTCGAAAAATTGACTGTCGACAGAGCCGGCGACATGTCGGAACCGGAAGTCACCCTTCTCGTTGGTGAATTATAGGCCGTCGAGGCTGGTAGGCCTGGATAGTGCTACGTAGACCAACGTCAGTGGATTGTGTTTGTCGTATTCGTAGACTACCTGGGAGTATGTGGCCTATGTAGCCTAGTCTACAAAGCGGCTGTCAATCAATCTGGCGTCATCCTCGGTCAGCATGAGGCCATCGCCCAGCCTCGTAAGAAATGAAGAGGACACACACTGCGTCGTTCTGGTGGCCGAAGTGCACTTTACGGTGCGGTGATGTGGACATCATATGTAACTTTCGTTAATGTATTCCTCCGGGGTCGAGCAATGCTTCAATATAGCTTGCTGAATCATAGGAATACAAACGTGATGTTTATTAGACGGCTATAAAAGCGGAGCCAACACTGGAACCACAGACGTTAATCTTAAATGACGCCTGTATCGTAAGAGTACACATCGTAGGAGCATCATGTAGTGTTTATTGCTTTCTTGTAATATTAAATAGCCAGAACCACAACCACAATTGACGTAGCACCGTATTACGCCTGCGTAGGCTGTTTTTCCAAACCAGTTGATAGACCTGGCGTGGCTCAGTGGTAGAATACCTGATTGCCACGCAGAATGCTTGGGTTCGATTCCTGCTGGGATCCTAATTTTCATTCTTTCTATTCGTTGAGTCAACGCTGCCGATGTTGGTTTTTCTTAACGCTCTAGAAATTAAGTTACCAATGTCTGTTCTCGCCGTTCCTGGGTAGATATAAACTGTGAATCACCTGTGGTGCATACCCGTACACCGCAGCCCGTGGTAAACGGGCATGTGCCACACGTGTCTAGTGGAAAGTGTTTGACGACGTACGCGACCGGATTTTAACGTTATTCATGTCATGACCCGGCAATCATATTCGTCAAATCCTCTTACCTTCCCATGCAAATTTTGGTCTACACCAAGTTAAGGAGGCGATCATGAGAGCACCCAGACGTAGGCGGCTAGATAGATAGATAGATACGTAGATAGAAACGCTCAAAGTGCCAGAGGTTCGCTAAGAAATGCTTCGCATTTAAAACGACCCGTTCTGCTGATGGTCATATTACTCGACGGGCGCCGACTGTTCTCGCCGCTATAAGTTTACAGCGTAAATCGCTTGTACATTGGCTTTTCTTTCGTCAGGCACAAGTGCGCCCAAATAAACCGTTTGTATTTCCCAGTCTTGCTACAGCCTTCTTCACCGTCACAACCACGTGACATCTGGCGGAGGCGCTGGTTCCTTCATGTTCCGACGCCTACGAAAAGCCAGGAACCAAGCCCACAGCCTGAAAAAGACACCGAAGCTCTGGTGCAGCAGTGAGCTAGCCACAGGCTGCAAGGTTTGCAACCGGAGTACGGGCTCCTACCCGATAAGACAGCCACGGCGACGACGAGAACTGCCACGATGACAGGTCATGCGTCCCCAGTACCGGGGTGTCGGAACGGAACGAAAACCGAAACGAAAACGAAGAAAACGATATTTTGTCCGCAACGAAAACGTAACCGAAACTTTATATATTATGTCGTTCCGGAGAGAAACCGAAATTTTTTCAATCGTTTTTCGGTTCACGAGAAAACTTCGCCATCCGGAACTGAGCTTGTGCAATGTGAGCATATCTCAGGGTACAGTATTAGCGCGTACCTCGGGCAGGAATTCCAAAGCAAAGATATGTTGAAATTGTGCGAGAAAACGAAAACAGTGGCAACCAGAGATGTTTATATTAACGCAAGTGGACTTTTGCGCGCCTGTCACGCAGGCCAAAGTGGAGAGGATATTGTCGGCGCTGAAGTTTGTCACAGCGAAAGCTCTTATGAGATCACATATCAGCTGATTTTGGCGCCATAGTTGTCCGCTGCCGCCGGTGTCGGTGACTGCTATCGCGTGAAATAAAAAAAAATGAATGAGAAACAAATTTCTATGATCGGATGAGATTTAACCCGCGCCCTCCGCGTGGCAGTCAGGCCTTCCACCACAGTGCCACGCTGGTGCTTGTACTCCTTCGAAAAAGAACTCTATACAGGCGCCATGTCGGCAAAGGAATCGTGTTAACATATGTAATAGGCGTGGCAGAAGAGTAAAATAATAGCCTGGCATCAACTATGCTAATAGCGCAAAGGGTGTGGTTTAATGCATCCTGCCAGGGTTGCGGAGTTGCCACTCCAGAATTGGAATGACTCCGAAATCATTCCACATTTTCGCGACCCCGGAATGGAACGGAAATGGAATGGGGAGAACGCTTGGAGGAATGGGAGGGAATGTAATTGCGTCTTTTTCCGAAAATAGAGCACGTTTTCGTCTACGTGCTGTTTTTCAAACTTCAAACATCAGTAAGTCAGAGCCTCGAATTAACAAAAAGGCAGTATTTTTAAATGGCTTGGCTGATTACAAGCACGGTACAATTATCAGCAACGCGCCTACTACAATCTCAGTCATAAGTTGGTGTACAAACAAATGCATTATCCCAGCAGATACCGAAGGGGAAACAAATTACCCTGCGCGTTGGTTCGCATTGATATACAGTAAAACCTCGGTGATACGATCACGGCTCGTACGAATTCGGGGTGATACGAATTTTTCTGTGGTAGGCCAAGGCCCATTAGCCTGCAGTGTATTGGAGTACAGTTGTTGCGAACCGATTTGCGCTCCCCGACGTTTGATACGAACGTAGGCTAGCGCACAGGTAAACAGGTCAGGGCCCATAGCCGGGAGGGGGGGGGGGCTCGAAATTTTTATACATGGTGTTTTACCACAAATAAATAATGAAAATAGGCATTTTTCTCAAATAGTCCAGGCTTTCAGCAAGTGCCCCACCCCCCCCCGAAAACACGTGCTGTCCGCGCTGTCGCGGAAGGCGCGGCAGTCACTCGCGGGCGCGGGCATGCGCGCTGCGTGACACCAACGGTGCGTCGTTGCCTCCGAGATAGTGCGCGCAAATCTCGGATGCCTTTAGGCGCCTTCGTGTTTAGATTACAGATGACGTTGACGTCGCGTTTCTTTTTTTTTCTTTTTTTTGCCGACGCGTTGACGCGTGCTCCTGTGCTCGAGGCAGCAGCGTCTTTGTACTGTGTTAACACGTGCCTGCCACGTTGATGCAAGCCATGTCTCCGCAATCAACGTTCTATGAAACAAGACTGAAACTGAGGCTGCGGGTCCGTCATGAGTCCCATTAAAGGTGGTGATGAAGACCCAAGAGACGAAGCGGGCGGTCTGGGCGAATGAGCTTGGCCTCATCTATCGTGTGCAAAGCGATTCTTAAGTCACTTTCGCCGCAGTACTATGCTGTCATGCAGAAAGCGTAGTAATTCGGAAGGGGCTACTAGCGGTCACGGGGCACAACACATCTGGCTCGTTAATTACACAAGCGCGCATGCACCGTATATTTACGAGTACAAGTATGATCGTTGACGTCTAAAAACTTACTGGCAATCATCGGAGCTGTTCATGACGTCGCTGAGGCCCGAGAGACACTGAATCAAAACGTATGCCAACTTTCTTTTGTTACATACTAATTTTCCATGTTTTTGGTGATACGAATTTCGGATCATACGAATATTTTTGGTAACCCACAAGATTCGTATCACCCAGGTTTTACTGTACCCACACGAAAGTGGCGAATACTCTATGCACAGCCTGATCTTATCTCACCAGCAGTTTAGTACCTGAACACTAAATAACATTTGCGTCAAGGAAGACACTGCATACCTGCGCACAGGCGAAACAGAGAGTTCTCCTCACACCATGCTTGCGAGGCGCGCTTGAAGCACCCCAGTGCTGACGAGCAGTGCGGACCTAGTGTTCCGTAGTCGATGCAAAGGCACAAGGTACCCAGAAGGTGCACTGTTCCAACTAATAACAGCAGATCTAGATGGTTTTGTTGCCTATTAACCAAATCTTAGTTTTCTCCATATTCACGACCGCTCCGGACACGTGGCAAAACTGCTTAGTCTTCTTGAATACTAATTTTTTCAGCATAAAAATACGCTATGTCGTCAGTTAGCATTAGCACATTTAAGCTCAAACATTACTAAAACACCAACATTCCTTCAAACATGCTGACCATGCAAATACTATAGGTAGCGGAAGAACTGCCCCTATGGGAATTAGCAGGGTGTTGTACAGCACGAGATATGTCACCAAGGTACTATCCCTATACCTTGGTAACGCCTTTTGCGTACTTTTGGGGTTCTTAATGCATCTGATTGCATATGCTTCCTATTTTCCTGTAATCTCACTCCAAAAAGCAATTCGAACCACTTGAAAATGTCAATGGGTCCAAATGGTAATAGTGATTTCCAATTGGGCCAAATAGTATCCCAACAGGACCATTCGGAATTTCCAAATGGTTCAAGAGGATAAGCTCACTTTCAATTGGGCCAAATGGGATCTCTAGCTGGATCATTTGGAACAATTGAAATTACCAAATGGTTCAAGTGGTAGCTCACTTGAACCATTTGGAAGCTCACAATTGGAACCTCACTTCCAATTGGTCCAAATGGAATCCCCAAAAGGGCCATTTCGATAAACTGGAATTGCCAAGTGGAAACACTCGTTTTCAGTTGGGCCAGGCGGTTCCATTGGAAATTTGCGTCCACAATTCGATCAAGGAATTTGGGTTATCAAGTGCTTCGACTTCGTTTATTTGCGAAGTGTTGAAATAAGTGCTTATTTATATATACAATTGTTATGCCAAGCACCATTTGGTTGCATTAATTTAAATGGTGTGAAGAAAAGGTGCAAATTTTACAGCCGTGATATAAAGTACCTCGTATGAATGTATTGCAAAAAATATCGCTGGAAGAAAGTGAACTTTTATTCGACGTTTCCCGTAGATCTGCGCACGACCGGCACGGAATCTACTAGCCGTTTTGTCATACTGAGCCGTTGCGCAACTAGCTAATGTTTAAAGCATAGCGGTTACTTCCCTAGAAGAAGAGGGATTTATTTTTATCAACATTCGTCGTTATCTGCCCCTATCGGAGCGCATTGAACTTCGCGCCAGCACGACGAACGCCGCATTGCCGGCATTTTTGTTGACAGCAGTAGCTACTGTCAAAGCAGCAACAGTCGCATCTCAGTAGCAGTAGTCTCGTATCTTTTCGTGATGTTTCCGATAGAAATGCTAAATATAACGTACTTTATAATATGAATATTACATTAAAAAGTAAGCTGCATTTTTTTTTTACAAGTAAGCGCATTACAGGCGGTGGTCAAGTATTATTATGAGCCCGTAGTTTTGGTAGTTTCGCAAACAGTCGTGGTGCTCTGCTTTTATGTGTGCGTGCGGCATGTTACATAGTGCAGCGTGTGTGCTAGAGGAACCTTGGTGACATTAAGATGAACATTTATTTTAGGTCGCTTTTATCTGTCGAAAGTGTAACAAGTCAGCATCAACACGTTTTGAGCGTTTTTGGTGTTGGTTGTACCATGCAGTGATCGCTTCGTCAGCGTCGATCGAGGGTCACCGATTTCGTCAGCTCTGATCCTTCCATGTAAGTATTGCACTTACAAATTTGGAGTGCAAGCGAACGTTCGTCCTTAGTATTTGTGTTCTTTATTATAAGCATGGTGTCATTGTACCTCGCTGCAGTATGAGATGAAATGCGCGAAGTACACTACATGCCGTTGATGTAAGCATCCTTTGTGTAATGCCTGTGCCTTATGGCGCACATGTGTCTTTGTAGAAAGCGCTAACGATTATGTGCAAGTGAATTCATTTGACGTCTAGTCAGAGTAGTATTGAATGAAAAATAATCGGTTGCCGTAAGGGTCGCATTTCGCCTTCCTTGAAATGCGACCGCTGCGGACAGGATCGAACCCGTTTCTTTCGGGTCAGCTCGCCGAGCACTGTAAATGATGGACCGCCGCGATGGCAAACGTTAATAATGGTTACATAGTTTTCCTACGGCATAAACAGCGAGTGCTTGTCAGACTGGGCTAATTAAGGGCCATTTTAACGTTGTACTGCTAATGCAAATGGGCTATGCCACGCATGTTATTTGGTAAAACTATACATTTGCTGTAATTGCGTACGTTTGATGAGTAATTATTGCCTTCATTTCTTTCAGGTGTGTACAAGCATACGCGCAAGCACACTGCTCATCTAAGGATATCTTCCATTATCAGAACACGTGCTGCAAGTGTTCAAATAAATTCTGAGTTTCCCCACCATGCTGCCTTGGCTGCGTGCAGTTGGCTGGACCAGCAGGTCTTGAGCCAATCAAACCAGGAACCAACTATAAGTGACATGCGATAGCAGCCAGCTGACATCCGTGCAAGTTCTGCGCAATTTGAATTCTACTTTGTGTTTAATCCTGCAATTTCACCTGGGCATGGCCCAGCTCCAAGGAGCTTGAAAACTTTACAGACGGATGTTTTCTGTGGTAACTGCGCCACTTGAACCAATTGGAATACGACCAATTGGCCCAAATTGTTGTGTGCTGACTGCACCATTTGACCCAATTAAAGTACAACTAATTGGCCCGATTGGTTATGTGTTACTGCACCATTTGACCCAATTGGCATACATCCAATTGACCTAATTAGTCCAAATGGCCCAATTGAGTACTAATTCACAAATGGAACCAGGTGGAAATTTTCCAATTGGTTCCATTGTTTTTTTCAACTGTGATTCCTACGTTGAAGAATTACAGGAATGGAATTGAACTGCCTGGCCATTCCCGGAGTGGAGATGGGCTAAGTTTTCTTCCGAGAAATTGAAAGGAATGGAATTGCGGCCAATTCTAATTCCCCGGAATTGAATTGGAATGGAACGGAGGCTCCATTATGCACACTGCTGCCCCACCCACTCCAAAGTGCTCAGCCATAATTCTTCATAATCATCAGCCACAGCACAATGTGCACTAATGCCTTACAGATGTGTAGCGGGTACCACGTTCTCCGAAGAATGACGAAAAATGGCATAGTGGGAACTCCGCTACTTCAGAAAAATCACGATGATTTATGGCGTAGTGGGTACCTTGCATCTGTACTTGTATTAGTTGCCCCAAAAGACTCTACAACGGGCTCTACAAAGTCCGCTCTTCCAGCTTTCGCTGGGACTGTGCTGCGTGTTCCGCGCAGGCCTGGCGATCCTTTAGGAGCTTGCTCCTTATACTCGGGGCTTGTCCATCGCCGTAGTGGCCGGACGTAAGACAGGTAAAGTATAACCATCTCAGCGCACGCTCGCGCGAAAGAGAAGTCTTCTTCCTTTTGTTCTTCGAGTGCCTTGATGATGATATTACGCAGGCAAAACACTATATCATAGCCAACAGTAGCATGCGGCGCTCGCTCCACTCCGGCGCTTGCTATAGTTTGATAGGAGACCGCTAGAGGGCCACAACTGGGCGCTTCCTCTCTCTTTGGACAGTCGTCAGTCAGTGCGCTTCGATACTACCGTATTTACTCGAATCTAAGGCGATGTTTTTTTTTTCGAAAAAACGATGGTGCGAAAGTGCGTGTAGTGTTTGGGGGGAAGGGGTCGGCTTAGATTCGACTACAGTGATTAAGTTTTTTTTCTGGGCTTGTGAATTTCGGGGGTCGGCTTAGAATCGGGGCCGGCCTAGATTCGAGAAATACGGTAATAACATGAACGAAGAAAAAGGCGACGGAGCGGAGGGCTCGCAAGGCAGCAGCACGCGGGCTCGCCGCCAACACCTGCGGTGAGAGCTCGCGAGGCCGAAGAGAGATGTCAGCGTCGTGCGGACCCCGAGATACAAGCCCGCGAAGCCGAAGCAGCGGCAAGAGAACCTCGAAGAAGTACGGGCGCGAGATGCAGCGGCCAAGCGCCGAAAGCGGTCGCTACCTGAAGTTGGTGGCGCCGACGCGAACTTCAAGCGCGATTTCCTCGACCACACGTTCGGCCCAGCTGCAAGGTCTGCGACCGCTTGTGGTTCGACAACAACCTGACCACAATCGCTACTATAACAACGTGTCACGTCTTTATATGACAGTAGAGGAATTGTACGGAGCATTCACGTTTTACCCGATTATCTCCGAGCAAGCTCCTCTAACATCAGTCGTTTCGTAGATATGGTACAATTTTTTTATCAGAACAGCGGTCTCGGAAACCAGAGAATACACTGAATGACGTGCTGCTTCTGAGGTCGTGCTCACTCCTTTGACACAAAGAATTGAGCCCACCAAAAGCATTGAGCCCACTTTCGAGAAAATAAATACTATGACTTTGAAATTTTTGCTGGTTTGTGCTAGTTGGTAGGAATTCGTGGTACAGTTACTTCCGCTTCTCTGAAGAACTTGTTTTATCCTTGTCCCACTTTCCTAAGAGGAGGGCAAGTATCTACATTACCTTCAAATTTTTGCATAAAAAGAACCGTTCCGAACCGTTACGGAACATTTTTTTGTTCCGAGCAGAAACGGAGCAGTACCTTTTGCGGTGGAACGAAACTAAAACCAAAACGAAAAACATTTCGTTCCGACACCCTGGTCGGGATGCAGCAGCCCAGGGAACCAGCGACTTTCCATGAATCATCGTTTGAAGATCCAAAAAGCTGGCTGTAGACGTACGACCGAGTCGCCGCCTCCAACAACTGGGACTCCCAAGAAAAACTGCGTCACGTCCACTTTTACCAAGAAGACGCCACGAGGACGTGGTTCCAAAACGAGAATCCGCACGACAAACCTGGGATTACTTTAGTACGAAACTCCTAAGTACTTTCATGAGCGTCGTGTGCAAGGAACAGACCGCTGTGCTGGAGACACGTGTGCAGCTTCCAAATGAAAACATTGCGATCTACATAGATGAGATGACCCGCTTGTTTCGCCACGCCGACCCCAGCATGACCGAAGAGAAGAAAGTGTATTCCTTATAAGGGGCGTCAAGCAAGAAATCTTCGCCGGATTGATCGGGAATCCGCCGAAGACGGTCGCAGAATTTGCTGCTGAATGCTGACAATCGAGAAGACGCTCGAGATGCGGACGCGGGAACAGAACCGCAGTTTCTCGGTTGCAAACTACGCCGACGCTCAAACGGTAGGAACCGCCGACCTGCGTGAGGACGATCAGAGCGATCGTGCAAGAGGAGCTGCAAACATTTCTACCTTCATCGCAGCCTCAAGTGGATTCCATCGCTGAGGTCGTCCGCCAGAAGATCTACCAATCACTGGGCGTTTTTCAGCTAGCAGAGGCGCAGCTGCAAGCTATGAGCTATGCTGCTTCAGTCCGCCGTCAAGCTCCTCCTCCACGCCCATGCCAAGACACCGCACCGCGCAGTACCGTCGCCAGACACCGCCGCCGCCACCGACGCTCTACCGTCAGCCAGCGCTACGCCCCTGAAGACCGACGTTTGGCGCGCCACCATCCGCTCTGCTACAGCGGCGAGGAAGCCGGCCATACCTACCGTCGTTGTAACTACCGCCAGATGGGACTGCGCGGCTTTGTCGTCAACTCGCCGTGTCCACAGAGAGGACCACAGCGTGTCCACAGCCAGGCCGCTACATCTCACCCCAGTGCCGGCAGTATAGGGGCCATACAAGGGGCCGATCCGCCAGCCCTTATCCGGAAAACTAAGGGCAGCAACCGATGGAGGTGTGGTTGCTGTACAACGAAATACCGAAGGTCCTCCGCCGCCGACGACAATCCCTCGATGAAATTTTAAGAACACACCGCAAGCCGAACGGAGCCCTGACGAAGAAACTTCGCGGCCGGAAGAAGACCAGACGATACCACGTAGAAGCAGCGGCACAAGCCGACGTAGCGTGATCTGAAGACGCGACCTAACACCAATGCAAGACGACGAACTAGCGACGTCTCCGTTCTAACCGACGGACAACGTCACCGCTTTCGCCGACACTGGATATGACTATATGACTATTCCGGCGTCAGTGGGCCGCTCGCCGTCAAGTTAAGGAAAATTAGGACCGCCTGAGAAGGCCCTGAAGTCCGGACCACGCGAGGCCATCTAATAGCGCCGGCTGGAGTCTGCACAGCAAGAGACACCGTCGACGACAGACTAGTCCTGCGAGCTTCGTTATCCTCAACTTGCTCCAGGGATGTCATACTTGGCATGGAGATATGTCAACGTGGCGCCGTCGTCGACTCAAAAACCAAGTCGGTAACTTTCATCAGACGAAGCAACACCAAACGCATGTCACTATGCCTTGAACGTGCTCGAGGAGCAAGTCCCATTCCACCTCGCTCCAGCGTCATAATTCCCGTTGGCACCTAAACATCTGAAGACATCGAAGGCGTCATCGAGGGTGAAGTGCGTTTGCGGCTAGACGATGCTATTTGCGTCGCAAGAGGCATCACCCGGTTGCATGATGGAAAACCAAGCATATAATATGCTCACAAACTTCAGCCAGAATACAGACACCTCAGCAGAAGATCGATGATAGCATATATCAAGGAAATCGTGGCCATCAGCGGTGCGTTTGCCTTTTCAGATCCTGACGAAGCTACAACGACGTCCCCGATACCTCAACCATCCTTCGTTGTCAACCCACGTATTCCGGCTTGCCAGCAGCAACAGCTCCGATGCCTTCTGCGTGAGTACAAGGACTGTTTCATGTCGGCATAAAGAGTTCTACAGACGCCCTTGCTAAGTCCCGCATCATAACGGAAGAAAATGATCGACAACTCCATCAGAGTCCCTACCGGTTTCGACGCGAGAATGAGAAGCTATAAAGCGACAAGTCGACGAGATGCTGCAGGATGATATCATACAGGCTTCCAAGAGTGCGCGAACATCACCAGTAGTGTTGGTGAAAAAAGAAGGATGCCACTCTGCGTTGCTGTGTTGATTACCGTCGCCTGAACAAGATCACCAAGAAGGACGCATATCCACTCCCACGGAGAGCCGACGCCTTGGATCGACTCCATAACGCAAAGTACGTTCTTCGATGTACCTCAAGACGGGCTATTGGCAATTTGAGGTCGGCGGAGAGAGAGACAAGAAGACTGCCTTTATAACACCGGACGACCTGTTTGTGTTCAAGGTCACGCCATTTGGTCTTTGCTCGACGCCTGCGACATTCTAGCGCGTTATCGACATGGCGCGGGCTGGATTACAGAGGCAGACTTGTCTTGTCTACCTGAATGATGTCGTCGTTTTCGCTCCCAGCTTTGACGAACACCTCCGACGCCTTGAAGCAGATTCAGGCAAGCAGGGCATCTGGACTAACACTCAAACCGGAAAAATGCCGATTCGCGTAAATAGAACTCCTCTTTGGAGGACACGCCATCAGCAACTCTGGAGTCCGCCCTGACCCGCTGAAGACGGCCGTCATCATCCATTTCCGCCACTGGCCGACAAGAAGGCGGTGCGTCGATTCTCAGCCTGTGTGCCTATTGCAGGCACAGAAGAATTGATATTTGGGCAAGTTGGAATTGGTTATGCATCTTTGAAGTAGACAGCGCAAAAACAAGGACACGAGAAAAGTACAACACACCACACAGCGCCTTCTCACTACTAAATTTAATAGAAAGAAGACTTATTATTCAAGCCTTTGCCAAGTACCACGTGCGCTTACATCATTGCTAGCCAAAATGAGAAGGAAAAGCATGTGCTCCTACAAAGATTAGGAACGGTTACAAAAAAATTGGCGCGTGTCTGCGTAATTCGCTGCAAATTGTCGACAGGCGATAGCCTTCTGCCGGCCGTACTACATGAGTCCTGGTCTCATCCGCGGCAACCCGTCATGCTGTTCTCGTACCATTTGGGGAGAGCCTAGCCATCTGACAGTGGCGTCGGGAAACATGAGCTTGCGCAGAACCCAGGGCCACTTCCAGGTGGCAACACCATATCGTCGGCAGAGGGCTTTTTCGTGCATAGCGTAGCATTTTCAGCGCAGCCTAAGCAACACTAGGGTCTTTAGAATTACGTATCTATGTATTTTCTGTAAAGTAACCACACCTAATAATTACGCATTGATGTTGCACCTCCGATATGCGTATATTTGCTTTTTGATCGACAATGTTCACAAGTATTTAACGCAGCTACCAGTTCAAGATGCTGGGCGTTCAGCAAGTGCTTAAACTTTGGCTGGGTGGCTGATTCGTGTTACAGACAGAAAGACAGACAGACCAAAATTTCTCGCGCTCATGTATCCCAAGAAAGACTATCGTCTTTGAAACGATGGTCACGTACACTTTTTACTATGCAATGAAACGATCGAGGAACGACATTTCATCGTTATGCAGTTCTATTGAGGGCATCCTTACATATAGATAGCCATTTTTTTGTTAATGTAATGATCCTCAGCAATTTCTCTAGTAGCCTGATTGCTGTGCCTGAAAATATTATGGTGTCGCGAAAGTTCGGGGCGCGTCAGCGTTGCGCACAGTGTCGAGCAAACGTGTGAGTACGCGTTGCCGTCCAATGAGCGCTTGCGTTCCGACAACCTTACATTCAGGCTACGACCAGTTTGCCCAGTGTAGACGTGACGGCATAAAAAATGAAGCTGGTATACAACTCCCATTGTGCGAGGCACAGACGGTGGCGTGTGCTTTACAGTGCAGCCTTTTTTTGTCACACCTGAACCTTATTCTGCCAGCTTCTTTTCAACTATACCACAAATGTTATTATTCCTTTGTGAGCAGAAAAAACAACATTGATCTTATACCCGAGAAGCGTACGTTGGGGGGCTAGTTGGTAAGACATAATTGAAAAAAATTATAACTGCGCTAAGGACGAGACACCAGAAACGAAGTGGACAGACGATCGCAGACTAACAACTGGTTTTATTGAAACATACACCACCCTTATGCTATTCCCAATTACCCGTATTCCCGACCACGGCCGATGACAGAAACGCAGAAGTAAATGAAGGAAAAGAATCGGAGAAGAATGAAAGGCGCAAGTTTGAAGTGATGCCGTACATACACAAGGTTCGCACGGCATTAAAAAGGTGGCGGGAAGATACGGGGTCGATATGGTTTTTTCAGCGCCTTGCAAGTTGTCGAGTTTGTGTGCCATGTCCAAGCGAGCAAAGTGAACAATGGAGGATGTGATGTTAAGCACAGACGTGCGTATGTACCCTGTACATCTGAACTGGTCTACGAATTCCCCCTGACCTGTGGAATGATTTACGTGGGGCAGACCGGAAGTTGTATTACCAAGCGTTTGATAGAGCATGCTAATTCAATAGGAGACGGGAGTGGGAAGCACCTACCAGTTCATTGTGGCGCATGCGCGCAGGGATGCAAGCCCATCTTCAGTAGCACTAAGGTGATAGGGCGAGCTAGAAGCCAAAGAGCAGGAGAAATCTTGGAGGCATCTTGAATAGCTAGACACGGGCCTGATAAGTGCGTCAGCGACACGTTCGTGTATCTTTCCAGAAAAGAGCGTGATTTCCTTTGTAGTAGATAGGAGTCTTGGGGGTGATGAAACCTGTCACGTGGTCATGAATGTCATTGCGCACGCGCTTAGTTTGTTTCATAAGGGTGGTGTATGTTTCAATAAAACCAGTTGTTAGTCGGCGATCGTCCTGTCCACTTCGTTTCTGGTGTCTCGTCCTTAGCGCAGTTATAATTTTTTTCAATTATCTTATACCGACTAGCTACATTTTTCAGCGCATGCGACAACTTATGTACAGGCTAGAGTGACCTAGAATAGGGGAGTGTCCAAAGCGCCGGCTCCCGCGTGGGCCTTTTGCGGTGAACTCCCGCGCCGCGCGCTGCTGCGCCGGACCCGTGGGCTTCCGCGCTCGGGAAGCGCGCGGAAAGCTAGGGGCGTCTGCTGCACGCTGTAGTTTTTTGCGCTGAGTTTCCACACAGGGCATTTGTAGTCTAGTTCATTTTTATAATGCAGTGCAGAATGGAGCTTATCCATTTTTAAGCGTTGTGTTAGTGCTCGGACAACAACAGCATGCAAAATATCATGTGTCAAGCGGCATCAGCGTGGCCTAGTTCCGGTTATAGAGTTCGAGAACGTCTGTGCGTGCGTAAAAACGCGCCAAATGAACACGCACAAGAAAATAACGAAAAAAGCTCTCTCACGGGTAATCGGGAATAGCATCACTCATGAAAGATTTAAGAGTAATAAAAAAGCAAATTACACTCGCAGTCAGCTGAAATACTTATACGCTCAGTGACCGCTTCACACTACGAGCTTTTTACTCATGGTCGCCAGTGGTTTGCTAGCCATATGCACACCGCTTTATTCGACAACTTGTTAGCCTCCCCTAACATTTTATTATGGACAGAGCACACCGGGAAGACGTAAGAGAAACAAAAGAAAGACTAGAGACGGCCATACGACCACAATGCTGTTGGCCTACTTTGCTTCTGAGGTACCGTACAGCAAGGCTCACCGTGCGCAAACATTTGAAAGAAAAGCCATGCCATGTAAACTAACCTTATTCCACAAGTTTTTGCATAAAAGGCGTGATATAGAAAATGCTTTATAAATATCTAGATATCATAAAAATAAGTTACAAATACCCCCATTCTTGCTGTACGAGTTAAATAGCTGCCTGAACTCAAATATGGTAAGAAATTTACAAGTATGAAAGCCTATTCGATCAATCACTTCACGAAATTGTTCAAGTACAGAGATCTCTTATGTACCTGGCCTGAAAAAAGCAACATGCAATATATATATATATATATATATATATATATATATATATATATATATATATATATATATATATATATATATATATATATATTATATATATATATACAGAGAGAGAGAGAGCGACTAGATGTTCCGGAGCCAGCTGTGGTCACTCATGCGGTCTTGTTTCTATCTACAGGGATCGATGAACGTCATTATGAAATGTTCGAGCGAGATGCGTGCATTGTTTCAAGCCTTCACCATACGAAATGAAAACAGTTTCAAACTCATTATCAACTTCAGATGTTTTCACGGTTCTCGGAGGTTAGCGTTCACGCGAGTCAGACACTTTACAAAATGATGCGGCCGAGTACTTACATAAAATTGTTTTCGCGGCAATTGAGTGCGCGTCAACAAGGCACCCGACCGCAATTTCCCGCTTTTTCCTGATGAGCTCACTATAGCGTCCACCACGTATTCGTGCTGAAGCTGCGGTAAACAGCGTGTCTAATCATCTCTTTCATAAACATAAGAGATGACCAGACGGGAAAAGGAAGCCCCTTTTGTCCCGCAGACACGTGCAGTCAGCTGCTCTGAGCTGAGAATCTGGTTTGTTTTCGGGCGATCGCTCGGTAACGTGAAGTCAGGCATACACGATGTTGCACTGTTATCATTTCATTTACTTTGGTTTGTCTTGTTTTTTTTAAAAAGGCAGAAGCCTTAGATGGCTCATCAAACACGAAAATTGAATGTTGTCGTCCCGCGTCGCCAACACGAGTGATGCGCTAAATCATCACGTGGTGACGTCACCATGACGTCACTGATCGACAAAATTTGTGACGCCATTATAACGTCAACGTGACGTTTATGATGACGCCATCACATCATAAGGTCGCTTTGCATTGCCTCCGTGATCTGAGACCGATCACGGAGGCAATGTAAAAGCAGGTGAGGTGCAGAAAGCTTGCAATGCTTTCGCTCCTGTGGGCATTCCGAAACCACTTTATGTGCAGAAAGCTTTCGGAGAGTGGCGAGGGAGGTTCATTGTATTGACGGACGAAAAGAAGAAGTGGCTTTCGTTTTCCAGTCGTCTCACGCGAATTGCATATAGGGACCGTGTTTTTTTTTTCATGTATTTTTTTTTCGCATACGTTTTACCGACGCGGTCAGTTCTTCAAAATGTATGGGTAAGTCGTACATGTTGACATATATATTGGTTACCACCACGTTTTTATTGCCTGACGAGGACAAATAGTCAGACCACACACCGCCAGAATTATTCTGGCCGAAGAAAGCGGGTTTGCGCGCCACACGCCATATTATTATTGTCAGTCGTTACGCAAATGGCAAGCACGTCAAGTTAGTGATGCCATGACCTATTGGCCATGTTAGGTATACATTCGTGCCCACCCATGTTAATTTTCGTGTATACCAAGCGGACGAGACGCGAGTTACGCGAGTAAATTTTTTACTTTAGGTACTGCGGCCGCGCGCCGATGGACACATTAGACTTCGCATGAAAAGGCTTGAAGCAGCAGAGCGCGGGAGGCAGCCTTGTAAAACAAATTGAACGCACGAAATAAAAGAAAGGATATGAAGGGTACAAGCGCGTTAGCTTGCGCTGGCCATTTAATTACTATGTGCATATCTACTACGTTCTCCTTGTTATCTCCAGTTTATTCTCTCCGGCAGCAAGTTTACTTTCGTCATTCCACACGAAAGTAAGTTAAGCGCCTTCTCTCACGATGAAGTGCGCGCAGAATGCGTCCTTCAAACATCCGCGTAAGTGTAGACCACTGCGGTGACAAA
Organism: Rhipicephalus sanguineus; assembly: GCF_013339695.2. Taxonomy (NCBI): domain Eukaryota; kingdom Metazoa; phylum Arthropoda; class Arachnida; order Ixodida; family Ixodidae; genus Rhipicephalus; species Rhipicephalus sanguineus. Next base: position 62,436 of record NW_023615038.1, read on the forward strand.
CCAGCTGAAAGGAAATATAAAAAAAATCCCCGTTTCACAACGCACAAACGCGTTCTCTGTGCGATGAGTCGCTGCAGTATTATGTTGCAGTGACGCGGTATTAAATATTGCCCGAATTACCGCAAGTTTGGCTAATAGCGGCCAAAATATCAGATGCGCAACAGACGCTCGCCGCTTTGGCGCGGCTTCCGCCGCGGAGAAAGTCCACGGGTCCGGCACGGCAGCGCCGTGGCGCAGGAGTTCACCGCAAAAGTCCCTCGCTCCTCCCATGCATTCGCGCGGCGCTTTGGACACTTCCCCTATTTTAGGTCACTAGTACAGGCGCCCATTTTAACACAAGAGTGTTTTATGCCGGGGTTATAGTGCCTAGAATATACTTACTAGTGTGCCGACCGCGGGCCTCGCGGTGGCACGGAGAATGATGCCTTCCACCGGCGGCCACCAGACGGCGATAGCCGTAGGGACCATGTAGAATCACTGGAAAATTTTCAGAGTATCGCATCTGTTTTCCGCGCGCCGCCGCCGACGCGATTGGCTCACTCGCATCACGTGACTTCTCGCCGCCATATCCCTTCCAAGCGCTTTGGGTGCAGGCGCGTTTCTAGCGCGTTCAATGCAGAGCGTGGCCGGACATTTAGCAGTACTACGGTCCCTAGAAGTACTTCGTCGCTTTTTTAAACGCGTCATGCAGACAGGGGCGTAAGCAGACATTTTTTTCGGGGGGGGGGCACGGGCCAGGTGTGCCACCCCCTGGGTACGCCACTGCATGCAGATGCCAGAAGAGAGTAGCTCACCATCAATCGAACGTTACTGGTGAGCTACTCTGGGAATCTCGTTTGCCGTGTGGGAGAAATAATGTCAAACAGCGCCGTTCTTCGTGGCGGCATAGTTGCCCTGAACGAATTCGCCCTCCTCGAATAACACACCTTCCTGCAGTGAACTACACTAACTTTGCTGGAAAAGATCTTATGCGACAGGATACTTCACCTTTTCGGTTCGCTATGGTCAGCGATATTGAAAACTACATACCTTTCTATTTGCTCGGCTGTTTATATCTCGATCTGTTGAACAGAATACGCATGCTATCCGGGTTATAAGCATGTCACGCACGAGAGCAAAATGGAAGATTTATTAAAATAATAACTGTTTACTGATATACCTTGAAGGCAATTGTGGCATGATCTTTGGCATTGCACAAAACAGAAGCGTGGAACTCTGTTGATAAACTTGGTATAAGGCAATGTTATCAAGCGTATTTTTACATTTGTTGCAAAAAATGCTGTTAATGCTGCATTGCACCGAGCGTACCCTTAAAATACTGTATGGTTGGTGAGAAATGGTAACAGCAAAAAAAAAAAAAACTGCAGATCCCACGCATTGAGGGAGTCGATTTTGCGAGCCCTAGGTCTATATACATACTGTGATGCAGTAGCATGCGCTTTAAAAATTCTGGGATGTGCTATTTCTGATCAAAAGAACATAAAGCACCGTGCCGAGGAACTTTAATAAGAGTGCATTATGAAAAAAAAGTGCAGCAGTGCAGAAACCGAACCCCAGCTGTTTACGCGCTGGCAACGCCAAAAAAAGAACTGTTTTTCAGAACACAGCAAAATATTTGCAAATTCATTGCAACGTTGGGAATATTAAGGAGACAAGAAATAGGAGTTCAGAAGAGTGGTAAGTTGGGCTAGTTGGTAATGATCCATGATTATTGCAACTGCGCAAAAAACGGACGGAAACACGAAGGGCGAGAAAAGGACAAACAAGCGCAGACTATCAACTGAAGTTTTATTACAAGAACGAGGCAATATAAAGGGCAGGAAAAAGCGAGAGAGGGCAAAAAAAAGAAGGAGACAAAAGGCACGAGGGACCAATAAAAAACTTTGGCCACATCAGGTATGGCACACCCGTCATACAAACCAAGATAGCTTAACTCTTTATCGTGTATGGCGACAGAGGGAACACTGACGCAGGACTCAGAATTCTTGTGAATATGCGCAGCCTCAATTAGTTCTCGCGCTCTTTGGTTCTTATGCCTGAACAACACAGAGGTATCACCAAAGAGCGGAGTGCAGCCGCATTTCTTACAGTGGGCTGCTAGATGAAGACCGGAGTGACCTTTCAGAGAATTAAAATGTTCTCGAAGTCTAACATTAAGGCAGCGGCCTGTTTGTCCCACGTAAACACGTTTGCATGACAAGGGTATGGAATAAACAACACCAGTGATACAGGATACATAATTATTGACATGACTAACATTACATGTATCTTGCCGAAGATTTTGCTGATTTGCGATTCGTTTGTCTACTTTAGCGCATAAAGTGGACAACTTGTTCCTGGCAGATATAACCACTTGGACGTCATATCTTGACGCAACCTTTTTTAGGCGGTGAGTAAAACCATGAACATATGGCAGAACAACAAATTTCTTATGCTCCGCCTTCTCATCCAAGTCGCATCCATCACCAGGACCTCTCTTTATTTTCTTAATCAACTTCTCGCAGACCTTTAATAATACGTCCCGTGGAAAGCCTGCCTGTTGCAGTTTTTTCACCTGCGCAGAAAAACTGCTTTCAACCAAATGCGTGCAGGTTTTCTTCAGTGCAGAGGTAAAACATGAAAGTGCAATGGCATTTTTTACAAGTTTTGTGACCCGATTTATAGTTTAGCAGAGGCTTCACAGACCTAGGGGCGTAGCACCAACAGACATGCGTGGACGAGAACTGCAGCTGCAGATCCAAAAATTGGATACATTGGTCCTTTAAGTATTCCGAAGTAAACTTCAGGCCAAGACCACACTGCTCAAAACTCCTTAGGATGCCTGCCGAGATATCTTCAGTGCCCTTACGGAAAAAAAACAATGTAGTCGTCAACGTAACGAAACACTCTGATTATGGATGCCTGTAAAACCGGTTGGAGCTCCCGGTCAACTCTACTTAGAAAATATCTGATAGAACCGGCGCCACCCTAGACCCAATAGAGACACCTTTCTTTTGCTTTTGTTCTTTTACCTGGGTCTTTATTTGTTTCTTTCCAAGGTGAGGTGTACCTGCAAAAGAAAGGTGTCTCTATTGGGTCTAGGGTGGCGCCGGTTCTATCAGATATTTTTCTAAGTAGAGTTGACCGGGAGCTCCAACCGGTTTTACAGGCATCCATAATCAGAGTGTTTCGTTACGTTGACGACTACATTGTTTTTTTCCGTAAGGGCACTGAAGATATCTCGGCAGGCATCCTAAGGAGTTTTGAGCAGTGTGGTCTTGGCCTGAAGTTTACTTCGGAATACTTAAAGGACCAATGTATCCAATTTTTGGATCTGCAGCTGCAGTTCTCGTCCACGCATGTCTGTTGGTGCTACGCCCCTAGGTCTGTGAAGCCTCTGCTAAAAAATAATCGGGTCACACAAAACTTGTAAAAAATGCCATTGCACTTTCATGTTTTACCTCTGCACTGAAGAAAACCTGCACGCATTTGGTTGAAAGCAGTTTTTCTGCGCAGGTGAAAAAACTGCAACAGGCAGGCTTTCCACGGGACGTATTATTAAAGGTCTGCGAGAAGTTGATTAAGAAAATAAAGAGAGGTCCTGGTGATGGATGCGACTTGGATGAGAAGGCGGAGCATAAGAAATTTGTTGTTCTGCCATATGTTCATGGTTTTACCCACCGCCTAAAAAAGGTTGCGTCAAGATATGACGTCCAAGTGGTTATATCTGCCAGGAACAAGTTGTCCACTTTATGCGCTAAAGTAGACAAACGAATCGCAAATCAGCAAAATCTTCGGCAAGATACATGTAATGTTAGTCATGTCAATAATTATGTATCCTGTATCACTGGTGTTGTTTATTCCATACCCTTGTCATGCAAACGTGTTTACGTGGGACAAACAGGCCGCTGCCTTAATGTTAGACTTCGAGAACATTTTAATTCTCCGAAAGGTCACTCCGGTCTTCATCTAGCAGCCCACTGTAAGAAATGCGGCTGCACTCCGCTCTTTGGTGATACCTCTGTGTTGTTCAGGCATAAGAACCAAAGAGCGCGAGAACTAATTGAGGCTGCGCATATTCACAAGAATTCTGAGTCCTGCGTCAGTGTTCCCTCTGTCGCCATACACGATAAAGAGTTAAGCTATCTTGGTTTTGTATGACGGGTGTGCCATACCTGATGTGGCCAAAGTTTTTTATTTGGTCCCTCGTGCCTTTTGTCTCCTTCTTTTTTTGCCCTCTCTCGCTTTTTCCTGCCCTTTATATTGCCTCGTTCTTGTAATAAACTTCAGTTGATAGTCTGCGCTTGTTTGTCCTTTTCTCGCCCTTCGTGTTTCCGTCCGTTTTTTGCGCAGTTGCAATAATCAAGAAATAGGAAATGAAACAAGTAGTGATGTCAATAATTTTTCATGGCCTATTTTCTGCGTATCGTAAGATGCACCTTACCTACCGCACGCCGATTCGCCCGTGCGTTCGGTTGCTGGCGTTCCGAATCAAGACGTCGCGCACAACTTCCAATTACCGTACCACACAACTTCCATTACACATGTCAACCAGTTGAACAGCAAGCACGGTGCGCATAGCAAGCTATGCGTCAGCAATCAGTCGAAGGACGCAATGCTGAATGTTCTCGATGTTCGATAACGTTCTCGAGTGCAGTGAACCTGAACACCGACTGCAAAGCCAGCACAAACAGTCAAGATTCACCAAATGTCGAAGTATATGGCATCTCGCACGATGTTACTGCGCTAATGCAACTATGCTTACAGATCCGGACCTAGCGAACACGCCCGGGCGTGACACGAAAAGAGACCGACGAAGCCATGAAGAGAGTTCGCGAGCACATGGCAACATTCGCTGTACGTTTCATTAGTTACACCGCTAACCGCGCAGTCGATCCATACCTGTCGATGACTCGAAATCACTTCTAATATCCTCTTGAAGAAACACACATACATAATGCCGTTCCGCCGAGCGTAACACGGCACTGAGGCTAAAAGATCGGTCACTTCTCAACACACGCTAGCAACGTGCGGACGGTCTGGAAGGGACATGGCCGCCGCCACCCAATGTTGCCCGCGTGCAGCCTACCTTCGCGGTACTCTGATTTTCCAGTGACTCTAGGACCATGCTATGCCGAGCGGCGTCTCTAGCCGACGCGCGCGCCTGTGAGAGACGCCGACGGCTGTCCCAGTTTTGCGCTGCGGAACGTTGGTTGGGGTGCAAAGCGTAATCGAAGGAATGTGATTTCGTAGCACTGACAAGCGATCGTACGCACAGTTAGCGTTAATAGTCTGCGCGATACCGGCTGTTTCTTCGAAAAATACTATTATATGCGACACATGACCACAAATGCTAAATTCACGGCAATTTGTAGCTAATTACCATACGTTTACTAATGATCTGTTTATTTACCTAAGGACACATATTTTACTATCTATTTAGTCAGCTAACGACACATATTTTACTAATTATCTATTTAATCACCTAACGACAAATATTTTACTAATTATCTATTGAATCACCTAACGACACATATTTTACTAATTATCTATGTAATCACCTAACGACGCTCAGTGTAGCAATTATTGAAGTGTTTCTCACAGACAGCCGCCGGAGTTAGTCTTCAATTTCTGCTCTTTATATTATTCTCCCACTCGGCTAAACTTAATTAAATTTCTGTGTCCACAGGAACGCTGAATAATGAGACCCGTTCGTTGTTTGAGCGGTAGCCACTCGTACAATATGGGACAAAACAGGCGCTGTCTTTACGCCTCGTTTTCTGCGACCACATCGCGGTTCTATAAACAGAAACAAGTGCGAAGCGCGCGCACAGAAAAGAAACCTAGCAATGACACAGAAAGCGACAACGCCCCACAAGTTTACCGCACCGCAACGGAATATTTAACTCCGTGATCACAACCGACTGCGCTTACGAACGGGCATCCGAAGCGCAATTGAGCGACGCGCGTGCAACGCGCGCGCTTGGCTTGATGCGCCGCTCGGTTAGCATGGTCCCTAAGAATGTCGCCGCCTGGTGGCGTCCGGCGGAAGGCATCAGCGTCGGTGCCAGCGTCTCCCATTGGAAACGCTCGGCGGTCGGCACACTAGTAAGTATATTCTAGGCACTATACCGGGGTACAGTGTACTAGAAGGGGGCAGTGGAACGAACGAAGCGGCCGCGCCGCATCTCCGGTGATGCTCCGACGGGCGATCGTAGCGGCGGCGCTGTGGTCACTTTGTACTGAAGCTGTGGAGAGCGTCGGCATTTGGCGCGCGCGCGTCGCGCAGCGTACGAAAGCGTGTAATTGCGCGTTTGAGTGCGTTTAATGCGTTACTGAGCTTTAATCGGTGTCTCAACGCCTGCTACGCGCCATGGTGCACGAGTGAATATGCAGGCGTGCAGAAATTGCGCCGAGATATTCTGTTTTTTGGAGCCTACCGGCCCCCAAAGAAGGCGACAATCGGATTGTGCGCACATGCACCTAGCTGCTCACTGATTGCTGTGCGGTTTGCAAGCAACACTTCGAGCCGCGTTACACTATAAGTGACTACGAACACTGACTACGAAGAAAACAAACCAGCGACGAAAGCCTGCAATTCTTCTGCAGGCAGTCTCTACGATATCCAGAGCATTGACCCTATATACGAGCTTCAATGCGCTCGACTGTTTCATGAGTAACCTGAGTACAAATAACTCTATCACAACATTTATATTGGTGACGGATGAGTTCTGCCAGTTTTGCTCTGTTTCTATGCCGAAAGGCTGTTTCAACAGCGTGCTTCCGCGGTTACTATGCATCGGTTATGCGACCTCTGAGGGCTTAAAATACCAGGAAGCCGAGCCAAAGGCGCGCGTTCACATACGAGGCACAAACTTCATGCATCACGGCTTATCTCAAGCATCTTAAAATGCGCAGATGTAAATATAGCCCGTCGGTTATTCTACCTAAATTCACTACAGCCAGTGCACTTTTCCTGACCTATCGATGCCATTGCAAAAACTTCTTTTCGACAATGTTTTGCATTATAATTTCATTGCCTCATCTGTAAAGCGTCAAAAGTGAAGCCAGGAGGGGCGATGGTGCTCTACGCTTCGCGACATTATGTTTTTATATATATGTGCATATATATTTACACGCACAAACACAACAATAAAGTCTCACCTCCCACCCGGCGCCAATAACAATATCCATGTAACGCCCCTGAGGACGACCGTTATTTGTACCGGTCAAGTTACCTTTGACTTCCAATACCTTTGAGCCCTCGTAATGTCGAAAAAGTCACATTTGCACAGGGCATTTGTAAAGATACGCACCGTACACACAGCTTCGCCAACGCGCAGTCAATGTTCGGCGTGCTTTCGGCAGAATATCAGCACACAGCTTACTGAGCGCAGTTAAATTCCAATGAAGCAGCTCAGTTACTCTGAATAAACTAGACGCCGAAACTAGACACCAGAAGAAAGCATTAAAACAGAAGAAATCAGAATAAGGCACGCCCTTTCTAGCTGTTTGCTCTGTCTCTTTCTTCTGGCGGTCATTCGGCGTCTAATGTACTAACTAGCCCAACAATGAGATCGGCTTAATTATACTAAGATCGTGAATCTTCACGGTCGGTATCAGCCCGGTTTCATTTTATATTTTGCGTACCTTACAGCAGTCGCTTCGGCTCCAAGAACTGATTTGCAGTATCTCTCAAAGGCATATATGAAGCAAGCATCCATTAAAAGCATTGAAGTTTCGTCCATCAAGGCTTACGACGACAAGTCCTACGCTTAGTGATGATAGACACGCAACGAAAGCCGCATCAGTAATAGTGCCGATTAGCCGGGTGCCGCCTACGCGCCCAGCAGTTCTAGCGCGCGGCGCCGCGCGCCTTCAGTACCGAGCGACTGCAGCGCCGCCGCTACGGTCGACGCGGAAGGAATGAGCCGGCGAGGCGCGTTCACGCCACTCGACAGTTCTAGTACACTCTAACCGGGGTCCACCAAGTACTTCCGTTACCGGATATGACGTTCATTAAATGGACGCCAACGGGTGAGAAAGAAAAGCACCAAAAAAAGATTCGCCGCTGGGAATCGAACCCACGACGCTGCGGCCGCAACGGGAAGCGCCCAACGCTAAACCAACTAAACTAGTTTGGCAGACGCTGCACACCTCACGAACGCGCCTTATATCTTTCACCCATTCTCTCTCGCAAGGTGCTCCTTGTTTGCGGTGTAGATGGGCGGGGTGGAGCGGGGGTGGTGCCGCCGTCTGTGAGAGGAGAAAAGAAGTAATGCGTCACGATCGACACTTGCTAGCGCTTACTCCGAGATTGCGGCGATATCGGAAGTCATGGTTAAAGCGTGTCGATGCCAGCGAGGGACACCGGCCGCGCTGGCGTCGCCGAGGCACCTTAGACCACGGTGAAAGAAGTATTTGAGGAGGAGAATCTCTAGACCACGGCAGCGCGCGAGGGCGGCGCGATAGCGTCACGGCGGAATGCGGTTTACGCCGAAGCACGACAGATGACGCTTTCGGCCTGTTGACATCTTTTACATGCTCTTCTATGGACGCGACGCATCAAAATCTCAAAATCGTGATAGCGCCTCGTACTATGTAAAATTTCTAAGATTTCTGTCTGTAACATCAATCGGTAGCTGACAGATATTTTAGCTGCAGTTCCTAATCGATACTGTCAGAATATAGGCCGTACAGCGCTTGAAACGAACTGCTAGTAGTGGCGCCTGAGCAGACGACGTCTGCCGCCGCATGCACGCGACCCTCGCTCCTCGCTCGCATGTCGTGCGCGCGTATGCGTAGGTGGCCTTGGGAGGGAAAGTTCCCTTCACGATTTGCTGGTTTTTTCTCTTTAGCGCTCTCAGTGGCTTCCGCGCGTTGCGCCGGCGGCGCCGACTCCTCGATGTTTGCGCGCGCTTTTCACGCCGCGACAGAGGAGAGTGCTTTGCAAATTTCGACCAGTGCTTCTTCAGGATGGGGCGGAAATGTTTCGTGCCGAACTGCAGCAATGGGTACGCGTCCTGCAAGGAGAAGGCCTTCAAAGTTTCTAGTGACCCAGTCAGGTTGGAAGCGTGAGCTCGCGCCATACCAAGAAAAGACCGACAGCTGACGCCTTGTGACTACGTTTGCGAGAAGCACTTCTCGAACAGTGACATAGACAGGCACTATTTTGGCGAGCTTGGCGGCGAAGTTCTCCTTGACAAACCCAAACGGGCAGTGTTGTTACGAGACGCCGTGCCTTTCCGCTCTGTCCTGGCTACTTGTCTGCTGTTCTCAAAAAAAGACAACGTGAAATTTTGACCACCTGGTGTTTTGTAACGTGCACCTAAATTTAAGCACACGGGCCTTTAGCATTTCGCCTCCATCTAAATGCGGCCGCCGCAACAACCTCAATCTGAATTGATGGCATATAGGGTAAGTCCCATCATTCGTTGAAATAAATTATACTTAACTCATTGAGTTCACGTTATCAAAAAAAGAAGCCGGCAGATCCCACGCATTGTGGGAATCGATGTAATGCGAAGCAGCCAGCAAAGAGCTGCATACATCGTCTTGTATGTCATTGAGGAAAATGCGTGTCATGGTTTTCATGTTAACTCCTATTATTTATGTTCGTCACACAGTCACATCGCGCAAGACCAATTCCGGGGTAGATCAAGCTAGCGAAACAGCCACCAGCGCGCCATGAGCGTGGCACGTAAGTCATGCTGTACATGACATGCGTGTCATGATTTTCATGATAACTCGTGTTATTTATGTTCGTCACACGGTCACGTCGCAACATACCAATTTTGGTGTATCAATCTAGCGAAACGGCCGCCAGCGCCCCATGAGCGTGGCACGTAAGTCATGCTGTACATGACATGCGTGTCATGATTTTCATGATAACTCGTGTTATTTATGTTCGTCACACGGTCACGTCGTAAGAGACCAATATTGGTGTATATCAAGCTAGCGAAACGGCCGCCAGCGCCCCGTGAGCGTGGCACGTAAGTCATGCTGTACATGACATGCGTGTCATGATTTCATGATAACTCGTGTTATTATGTTCGTCACACGGTCACGTCGTAAGAGACCAATATTGGTGTATATCAAGCTAGCGAAACGGCCGCCAGCGCACCATGAGCGTGGCACGTAAGTCATGCTGTACATGACATGCGTGTCATGATTTTCAGATAACTCGTGTTATTTATGTTCGTCACACGGTCACGTCGTAAGAGACCAATATTGGTGTATATCAAGCTAGCGAAACGGCCGCCAGCGCCCGTGAGAGTGGCACGTAAGTCATGCTGTACATGACATGCGTGTCATGATTTTCATGATAACTCGTGCTATTTATGTTCGTCACACGGTCACGTCGCAAGATACCAATTTTGGTGTGTATCAATCTAGCGAAACGGCCGCCAGCGCCCCATGAGCGTGGCACGTAAGTCATGCTGAGCATGACATGCGTGTCACGATTTTCATGATAACTCGCGTTATTTATGTTCGTCACACGTTCACGTTGCAAGATACCAATTTTGGTGTATATCAATCTAGCGAAACGGCCGCCAGCGCCCCATGAGCGTGGCACGTAAGTCATGCTGTACATGATATGCGTGTCATGATTTTCATGATAACTCGTGTTATTTATGTTCGTCACACGGTCACGTCGTAAGAGACCAATACTGGTGTACATCAAGCTAGCGAAACGGCCGCCAGCGCACCATGAGCGTGGCACGTAAGTCATGCTGTACATGACATGCGTGTCATGATTTTCATGATAACTCGTGTTATTTATGTTCGTCACACGGTCACGTCGCAAGATACCAATTTTGGTGTGTATCAATCTAGCGAAACGGCCGCCAGCGCCCCATGAGCGTGGCACGTAAGTCATGCTGTACATGACATGCGTGTCATGATTTTCATGATAACTCGTGTTATTTATGTTCGTCACACGGTCACGTCGCAAGATACCAATTTTGGTGTATATAAAGCTAGCGAAACGGCCGCCAGCTCACCATGAGCGTGGCACGTAAGTCATGCTGTACATGACATGAGTGTCATGATTTTCATGTTAACTCGTGTTATTTATGTTCGTCACACAGTCACGTCACAAGATACCAATTTTGGTGTATATCAAGCTAGCGAAACGGCCGCCAGCGCACCATGAGCGTAGCATGTAAATCGTGCTGTACATGACATTCGTGTCATGATTTTCATGTTATGACTTGTCATTTATGTTCGTCATACAGTCATGTTACGCCATACCAATTTTGGTGCACATTCGATTAACCAAGCGACCAGGAGAGCACAAAGTCGTAGGCGGCTAGATAGATAGATAGATAGATAGATAGATAGATAGATAGATAGATAGATAGATAGATAGATAGATAGATAGATAGTAGATAGATATATAGATAGATAGATACGGTCAAAGTCGCAGAAGTTCGCTAAGAAATGCTTCGCATTTAAAATGCCACAGTTTCGCCGCAAGGGCGAAGCAATGAATGCGATAGCAAGAAACTAATGCTATACGAAGTGAGGCTCGCCAATGGGTACTCTCAGTTTGAACAGCGCTCCTGTTGCAAAAGCGGCCGAAGCATCGAAGGAAACTAGGGTGCTTCAAGTGTCGAGCTGTGACACTTGATAGTTCGCGCTCATCTTCTGTTGTTCGTTTAGCGGCGTCCCTTGAGCTCGAGTTACTTTCGTACGCTCCGTAACATGAGCGCGGACATCACGGTGAAAGTGCGAAACATCCCTCTTCCCCTCACCACGAGAAAACCGCGCGAGCAGACAGTGGAAGGGCAAGGTTCTCCCTGCGCAATTATAGGAAGAAGCGAGCGACCTTGCCGACGACTTTTAAATGAGGCCGTCGCGCTCCTAGCGCCATCTCGCTGGTAATGAAGAAACGCTTATAAGCGCCTGCCGTCTCTGAGTCCGTCCAGCGGTAAAGGGTGTGTATATAACGCTCGCCGTTAGCTACGTGGAGGGTCTGCGTTTCGTGGCGCAGTGGTTAGCGCCACTCGCTGCGGAGCAAGAGGTCCCTGGTTCGATTCCGCGCTTCGGAATCATTTTTCTGAATTAGTTTTCTTTGGCGCTTTTATCTATATATACATACTTATACATATACGGTGCATGACGGCGGCGACGGCGACGGCAAAATTCAGCCGAGACTGTCCACATAATTGCTATCGCAATAATATGAATTCTGTATGTCAACAACAGTGCAACTGCGTTCTAGTGCGTGCAGATTCTTGTCGGCACCGTATACACTGCGGTTCTTCATACATGACTAAAAATGGCGATGCACTGTTGAGTGGCCGTGTGGCGCAGCATCAGGAGAACATCGGTTTCATCTAGTTGGTGTTTACTGCGAGACGGCCGCTAGTTAACAAAGAGAGTCGTTTTTTTGTCATTTATTAGTGGTCATTATGTCATGGCAGAGCATCGGAGCAGCAGCCGTAGCCTTACTAAGCCAGCATCGACTGCTGACGTCTGATCAGTTCAAGCAGCGTAAATGTAATCAGTGTCGCATAAGCAAGAGAAAAAAATTAGTGCTATCTCAAACCCACGTGTACGTGCTAAATTTAGAGAAGAATCTTAGAGGACAAGCATACAGTTGGAAAATTCATTGATAGTGCGTTTGCGTCGGCTTCTCGAAATGGTAAGTGATTATTGAAAATACAACACGCAACCACGTACCCAGTGCGGCACTGTCGCAGAAACGCGGAATCTAGAATGTTTTCCATAAATGCGGAGAAGTTCTTCTTGGAAGGCTGACTTGATCGTTAGCACGAGAATCAAATCATTCAGGACAACAGGTGAATTCATGCTGTACTTACGTCCTGCACGTCTGAATCACGATGACAGCCCTAAAAACAGCTGGTAATCAGCAGAAAGGTACCACAAGTGCAACATGGTGGACTGCAAAAAAAAAGGACGCATCAGTAAAACAGGTAGCATCAGCATAAGCAGAAATGAAGAAATGAAGGTTTGTGAATCATTCGTGCTTGCGTGTGAGTGTTCAGGGAAGCAGTACTGAAGATTGGCATTTATTTCAACGCTTGTACGGTTTCAACATAGGAATACAGCTTTTGTTCGGCCAGTTGGGGCATTCTTGAACACACTTCACAGGGCAGCGCGAAAAGACATGGTCAGAGAAAGGTATACATCGCCCTGCAGTACCGACCTTTCTCTGAGCGCTGCCCTCTTAGGTGTACAAAGAATACAGATGCCACAAACACCAGTGAAGATCATACATTCATTTGGCATTTAACTTAGGTAATTTGAGCAAATCAGATTCGTTTGAGGAAACCTTTATAGCATTCGCTCGGCCGAGATTGCTCATTTGCAGAATCAAGCAATTAGAATAGTCTCCATCATCACTATACCTATTTACAATAACATCGCTTTCTTCCCATGCAACATTGCATATGATCTAAACTAGGCATGCTGATTTTTCGCGCGCGTCAGCATCACATCGAGTTATAGAGCATCCCTTCTCTTAATCTGACAAATGTCAATAAGACTACCTTTACAACATAGCTTACTGCTGTTAAAAGTTCACTCGAACGACGCAAAACAGCGTTGTTTTCTGGTATTGACCTTCGGAACTGATTACGTGCGTTCATCAAAGCTTGCCAATCAGTAACAACATTTAGAGTCCTTTTAATGACACATTTATTCAAATTTGTAAGCTAACTTTTGATTTTGTCACCTCTACTATTTTCATTACTTCACATGCATCAATTTTTCAGTATTTGCGTTTGTTTACCTATTTCGTGCGTTGTGTAAAATGTACTACGTCCTCCTGTAGAAATTGTCAATATCCAATATTATCATGTCAAATGGCGCTACTTCGCCAATCAAGAATCGACGTTCATTAGTTGTATTATATATTATAACGTATGTTTCCTGTACTGCTGTTGTAACTGCACTTTTAAAATGTACTTGCTGAACCAGCGTTGTTCTTTTAATTTACTTGTTCATAAGCTGGATTATATTTTCCATTATGTTTCCCCATTGTACTTCAGCTTGCTTTTCGATCCTTGTATTCAACCCACTGACCTAGACAGCTGGGGGAGAACCCCTCCCCCGAACTTTTTCAATTTTTCATGTGCATATACTATACAGGCACATATACAAACGCACGCACGAACATATATAAAGTATGGTTGACACCCCACCCCCACCGAAAAAAAATTTCTAGCTACGCTACTGATTCAACCTACATAGTATGGATAGCAGCGCCTTCTGACAGTTTTCAGTTAGGTACCTCCTCCGCTGTCATTATAAACTTCAGACTGCTCAGTGACGCTTGGAATGTGATGGTCCTAGAAGTAGACATCAGCTCAAAAGTGAAACCATCAGCATATCACATGGACGAGGCAGCAAGAGGCCATAGAAAGCGCATACTTGGGCACCGCAAGATAAAGCGGCGATTACGCCACTCTGTATCTACATTAGCTGCCGCACTTCAGAGGTGCGTGCATCGATTAATTCCCGTGAATCCTGCACGTAAACCTTACTTACCTACGCCAAATAATGAAATACGAAAGGCACGTGCAGGGCCAAGATATATGTCAGAAAGGCAACACATATAGGAAATATAACGAGAAGCGGCCTAATGTTAAATTGAAGTCAAAGTGCCTCAGGGAAACTCTAGGTGAAAACCTGTCGACAGCGTCCCCGTGATGCTCCGTGTAAGACCTAAGTGCGATAAATTTCTACCGCACCCCACGGGCAGTACGCTGTCCAGTCGAGAAGAAAGGCACAGTTTCGTCAAGTGGGCGAAGCAATGAATGCGATAGGAACAAACTGAAGTGTTATACGTAGTAAGGCTAGCAGCTAACCCCTTGAGAATCTGAACTGGCGTAACTCAACAAAGCACTGGCGTAACGACACGCTGCAGCGAGCGGAGCGATCTTCATGCAAACTCAGCGATGAGAGCACAGCTGATCCCTCTCAAGATAGGGCCCGCGCGACCGCGCCCGGCCGCTCAAAGCAGGAACTTCCGACCGCAGCCGCAGCCCCCACTCCAACGCCTCTTCCTCGCGATGAAGACGGCCGGCGCTTGCCCCTCCGCTTCGTCGGCTGCCCTCGCAAGCTTTCAGTCGCACGTAGAGCAGACAACGCGCTCTAAGAGTTTATACAGAACGTCATGGCAACAGTACAAGTGCGTCCATATGATCGTGATGAAAGCACGCATGGGAAGGGACCTGACTGCCATGGGCAGGTGGTGGAGCCTCCTCCTCTGCCGTTCAGGCAACGGTAAAATCAGTAAAAAGCGCCCTGCCTTATAAGCGCCGCTTCTGCAGGCTGCACAAGCCGGTCGCTTCGTGTGGCTATTTTGGCTGGCATCCCCGGATCACCGTGCGTTTAATGCCACAGCTTAAGCTATCTCAAAAAAGCAACAAATAGTTTGTGCGTGTGCGTACTTCTCTCTGCGTCCTTCATCACGACAGTGTTGTAAATACACGCGTTCGCGGTTCATCGAGTGCGATGCGTTAGTGTGTCTGTGTGCGCGCGGGTACCTTGCTCCTTAATTCATTTAGTACGCTAATGTTCTCCACAAATCATAAAGCCGATAAAACTACCAACATTTTATCACCGTTAGACGCATTGCTATAGCTATCACTGTTTCGCCTTTCGGGTTAAAGTGTCACTTTCTGAGAATAATGAATTTCTGCATATTGCGCGCAAATGATGCAAAGCACTTCAGGTATTTCATTTTGGAGGCAACCTGAAAATAAGAACATATTTAGGCTGCCTGAACAATTGGTTTCAGCCATGCCTGTGCACTTGCTAACGTTTGACTCATTTCAATTTATCGTGAGGTCAGCCAATATTTGAATATAATTTAGTGTAACAATTGCCACTAAGGGCGCTTTTGTGTATGTACCAAAGCATAAAGGATATGCATGATACTTTCGACATTATGATGATTCACGGCCTGTACGTGTTCTTCTACTGCGTTGAATCTAAGGTGACAATGATGGCTGGTACACAAGAATGACGTGGTCTTTTCATTAATAAGAAGCTACATTATGCGTATACTCACCGCTTCAGAGTCTCCTCTCCAATTTCGTGCCTGAATAAGCAGATCCCACCAGTGCTTCCGAACCTCAGAGTAAAACTTCTTATAAAATTCTTTGGTGTTGGGGCCAGATGCGATAAGTGGCAGAAGGTACATACACATTATCATGAAGAACAACGGCACGGTGCACCTAGGAAGAGAGAAAACGGCGTTTACTAAGAAAGGGGAGGCGGATATCACAAGCATCGATATTGAAGGACCACTTCGCGAACTCCGGCTTACACTGTAAACTAATTGCGAGGAAACATCCAAGGTGTGTTTTCGCGAAGCACTTTTCCAAGACTGCTCAGTAGTGGAGGAGTGGGAAGAAGTTAAATGTCGGGCTACGATGCTGCTGGCAAACGACAGTCACGGCACACAGCCATAAGAATGCTTGCCTTGAACTTGATAAATACTTCCGTTTACATATCACAGTCTTTTTATGGAAACTAGAGGTTGAAACTTCCTAACAATGCTTGTATGTTAGACAACATGCGTAAAAATTTCTTTCTTTGTTCTAGTGCAGTAAAAGTATATCGTATGAGCAAGTAGTCTGTTGTAAATTCGGATATTCACAAGCGTACTTGTTTTCTTGTCACTGCAACCAGGTTTACAGCTGCCACAAAAGTAACTGCTGTGCTCCTATCGCACCTGAATAAGGCTTCTCTGTTTTTGAATATCCTGCTCAGAGTGCATGCATGATGCGAATAGTTCAGCCAAACTTGCCGAGCGCCAGATACAACGCTGGGATGACCCCAGATTGCCCCCGGACCACGATAAGACATGCAAGACCACACACGCGCAGTGTCGACAGTAATGAGCCCAGGGAATCACCGACCTTCTGTGGATGTGAAGACCTGGTTTGAGAACTCCATAAATGTCTCGACATTCTAAACCTGCGGGATGGCAGAAACCATTCTCGCCCATATGAAGCAGCAATGAGGGCCTCTGCGCATATGTCTGCATGTGCAAAGGCCTCATGAGCAACCGCCGCCCGGGGAAGCAGAGAGAGGAGCGCGGAATAAAGCGACACGGCTTGCTGGCAACCTTTATTTTCCCGGACGGCCTCGGAGTGTAATCCGATTCGCGCCCCGGGAGGGCCCACTTGGCTCTCCGTCGTTT
This sequence comes from Rhipicephalus sanguineus, assembly GCF_013339695.2. Lineage (NCBI taxonomy): Eukaryota > Metazoa > Arthropoda > Arachnida > Ixodida > Ixodidae > Rhipicephalus > Rhipicephalus sanguineus. Next base: position 79,597 of record NW_023615038.1, read on the forward strand.
ACACTTCGTGTGACAGTAGGCGAGGCGACATGCCATAGAATGGTCGGCGAATATTTGCGAGGAATGCTCATGTGCGCGGCGTGCGGTCCGCCAGGGCCAAGGATAGCAGATACCGGCGTGGAATTTGTTCTTGTATTTTCATGCCGCCGTAGCGTCTTTAAACTTCCTTTTTTTTACTAATGAATTGTTTTAGTTTACCACGACGGTTACGAGCGCCTTTTCTTTGGAGCGGACGACAACTAAACCCCATAACTGGCGCCCAACGAGAAATAGGTCCCGAGCGCGGGCTGCGGACAAGGCTCTGGTCAAGGACCGACAGTGCCAGTTGGCCAAGGGAGCGTGCTGTTGCAGAGCGAGGAGAGTGCACCTTGGTGAAGCTTGCACTAAGCCGCGCGAGGCTTGAAACAGCGAAACTGGACGATTTAAAGTATAATATTGCTTCTAGGTTGTCGCTAGGCTTTAGCTTGTGAGTCACGACACGGATGTCCCAAATTCCAGAACCGAGCGCTCACATCTCTCATAGATCTACGGGCACGCCGTCGTGGCGTAGGGCCGCCATCGCTTCGGGCTCTTCTCGCAGCCTTTGCCGTTGCATTCCCGTTCCCTAGTATGGCAACATCGCACTAGTCACTACTTCTCTCTTTATACCTTCATTCCCATTATTCTGTCTGTTTGTGTCTTTATTCCCTTATTAGTCTGTGCCTTTCTCCCTCTCTTTCTTTTATATGTCTCTCACTCAGAGAACTACTGGTGGGTTTCCTCCTCCTCGCCATCACACCTCTCCTTCTCATGCTAGTTCCCTTTCCCACGCCCTTGCTACACTATACTATAGGGTATGTTCAGATAAGAACGTCGGCGCATGTCCGCGGACCCCTTAAATTTCGCTGAAAAACAATATTTTGCTGTTCGAGTCTCCAGGGCCACGAAAAAACCATTTTAGTACTGAGAAAAAAAATTTGCCTAAGTCAAAAAATTCGGAATCTCCATCAGCAGAACGCTTTTTCAAATTGCGCTAAAATGTGATTTTGACGATGTCCTGTGAAATAAATATTGTAGCTGTGAGCAGTGTGTCCGAATGGAACGAAAACCAAAAACGAAAAACGAAAAAAGCGATATTTTGACCGGAACGAAAACGTAACCGAAACTTTATATTATTTCGCCGGAGGAAACCGAAATTTTCTCAATCGTTTTTCGGTTCACGAGAAAACTTCGCAATCCGTAACAACCGAGCTCGTGCAATGTGAGCATATCTCAGGGTACAGTATTAGCGCGTACCTCAGGCAGGAATTCCAAAGCAAAGACATGTTGAAATTGTGCGAAAAACGAGAACAGTGGCACCCAGAGATGATATTAACGCAAGCGGACTTTTGCGCGCCTGTCACGCAGGCCAAAGTGAAGAGGGCGTTGTCGGCGCTGAAGTATGTTACAGCGAAAGCTGTTATGAGATCACAACAGCTCATTATGGCGCCATAGTTGTCCGCCGCCGCCGGTGTCCGTGACCGCTATCACGTGAAATAAGAAAGAATTGAATAAGAAAACAAATTTCTAGGATCGGATGGGATTTAACCCGCGCTCTCTGCGTGGCACCGGGCCTTCCACCACAGTGCACGCTGGTGCTTGTCCACCTTCGAAAAAATACGTCATGTCGGGCAAGGAATCGTTTTCATAGTTAATAGCGTGGCAGAAGTAAAAATAACAAACCAGTCATCACACAAGCTAATAGCGAAGGTGTCTGATTAATGCTTCCCACCAGTGTTGCTGAGTTGCATTATAAATTGAAATGACTCCGAAATCATTTCACATTTTCGCCACCTCGGATGGAATGGAATTAAGCGCCTTCAGCACGCAAGGAATGGCATGGAATTACGTCTTTTTCCGACAATAGAGCACGTTTTTTCCACGTGCTGTTTTTCCAACTTCAAACATTAGTAAGTCAGAGATTCGAATTTAACAATAAAGCAGTATTTTTTTAATGGCTTGGCTGATTGCAAGCACGGTACATTTATAAGCAACGCGCCTACTACAAACCGAGGCATAAATTACTGTACAAACAAATGCATTCTCCCAGCAGATACTGAAGGGAGAAAACAAACTACCCCTGCGCGTGGTTCGCACAGATACCCCCACGAAATTGGCGAATACTCTATGCACAGCCTGAACTTTATCTCACGAGCAGTTTAGTACCTGCCACACGTAAATAACCTTTGCAACAAGGCAGACAATGCATACCTGCGCACAGGCGAACACAGAAGGTTCTCCTCACCCCATCCATGCTTGCAAGGCCCGCTTGACAAGCGTCAGTGCTGACGAGCAGTGCGGCCCAGTGTTCCGTATTCGATTCAAAGGCACAAGGTGCCCTAAAGGAGCACTGTTGCAACTAATAACAGCAGATCTAGAGGGTTTTGATCCCCATTAACCAAATCTTAGTTTTCTCCATATTCACGACCGCTCCAGACGCGTGGCAAAACTGCTTAGTCTTCTAGAATACTACTTTTTTCAGCATAAAAATACGCTATGCTATGTCGTCATTTAAGCTCATTAGGGTGGCTTGTTGGTCAAGTTGGTACATAGTTCTTCACGAGGAATGCCAGCACCAAAGAAAGCAGAAAATTGAGCCAAGAAAAAAGAGACAGGAACAGGTAGGATGCTGGACTAACAACTTTGCTGAATAGAGGGGCGCAGCCGCACACCTTGCAGTGAATCGGTAGATTTCCACCCGTGCCCGTAGGAAGTAAATTTACTGTAGAAGAACTGATAGCTGGGCCAGTTGGTGATAATACTTGAACATGTTTAACTTAGCGCAACGACGACGTTGCGCTGAATTAAACATGTTCAAGGAAGTAAATTTGCATGCTCGCGCTTCCCATCGTTCACACACCTGCCCGATTGCCCAATATATTCTTCGTCACAGGTCAAGGGAATACTGTAGACAATGCATGTATCGCACCTGCTGAATCTGTTGACATGCGCCGTATTACACCTGGACCTACTATTCCCATACTGCGCAACGCGCTTACATATGCTGGCAAAAATGCAGGGCCAAGAAAAACAAGCTTGACGGCGTTTCTCATTGCCACCTTCTTAAGATTGTGCGATACGCCATGTAAGTATGGCATAACAACTATTTGCTTCTTCTCTTCACATTCTTTACGTTGTCTAGAAGGCTCTTTCTTTTTCATGTGCAGAGATTCCGCCACCGCCTCAATCATAACCTGAGAGTGGCCTGCATTCACCAGCCTCTCAACCTGCTAATTAAAACCGGTTAGCATTTGATGCGTACAACTTTTTAACACGAAAGTGTTTTATGCCGGGGTCCACCAAGCACATCCGTCACGGATATGACGTTGATAAAATGGACGCCAACGGGTGAGAAAGAAAGAAACCAAGAAAAAGATACCCCCTGGGAACGAACCCACGACGTTGCGGCCGCGACGGCAAGCGCCCGACGCTCTACCGACTAAGCCAACTCGGGAGATGCTAGGCACGGCGCGAACGCGCCTTATATCTTTCACACCTTCTCTTTCGCGGCGGGCGGAGCGGGCGGTGCCGCCGTCTGTGAGAGGTGAAAAGAGTAATGCTTCACGATCGACACTTACTAGCGCTTACTCCGAGATTGCACGTGATATCGGAGGTCATGGTTAAAGCGTCTCGATACCAGAGAGGTAGACTGGCCGCGCTGGCGTCGCCGAGGCACCCTTGACGCAGTTACGTTCTTTGCCTTTGGATTCGTGTTAGCGTGCGTCGGCTCATCGGAGTAGTGCAGCTTCCACGTGCACGAACGGATTTCTCTGCCGCCGACTGCTTCAATTGCGAGAGCACCGACTAAAAAACTGCTGCAATATGCGTTGCAGAAAGGACGCGATTTCGACGGGCGAATGTCGTGCCTTGGTGGAGCGAGAGCAGCGCCTGCGAGACAGAGGCCAGCGGGACGCACGCGTTTGCGGCTCAGGCTACGAACCTCTACCTCCCGCGTTGCTGAAGTGCAGTGTGTGTTATGTATGCATGAGCACAGGCGTCGGCTACCCATTACTAGAAAGCGCACACCGTGCCGTTTCTCTCCTTAATTGACGACGCCTTTGAAGAAGTGCATACCGGGTACCAATGTTGATTATGAACTTGTTGATATCATCCTTACGCGCGATTCACGATTCGCTGTGTCCAAATATATGTTCACAACGTCAGCTACCTCAACGGTTTAATCATGATCATGGGCGTTAGTCTTCGCGATAGAGACATGCTGTCAACATGGGTGCATCCACGTCAAACGGTGCTATAGCTGCAAACACGAATAGACATTGTACAAGCTCTCATATATCATAAGCATACTTCTGTTGAAGACACGTTTCACTTTCGTGTTATACCGATTCCTATGACGGAGGGATCAGCCATGTTTTTTCCAATGCATTAGAAATGCAAAGGTTTGAAATTGCTCGCTTACGAGCTTCGAATGAGAAGACTCATACGAAAGGAACGTCTCTGGTGCTGCTCACAGCCAAGGCTTTTCTTTTGACTCACAGCCAGGTGTCGTTCCGACACATTGGCTGTGAGTCAAAAATTTTCTTGGCATACTATGAATAACGTAGGCTTGGAAAATGTTGCTATCGTGCAATTTTGTTGCCCATATCTTATGAAAAAAAAATTGCAAATACGGCCCATTGGTGAATAAGGCTCTATTTCAGATTTTCTTGCTTCGCGTCTTTTTTACTCAGATTTTCAAAAATTTCCCAGACTGTTGCCACACATTATTTGAACAATTGTGTTAAATATGATTGCCGAGAATTATGTTAATTATTGAGTGAAGTGTTAATGTTAAGTGATGGCATGTCTCTAAAAATGCAATCTTTTGAACTGAAATTAAACAAAGAAAGCCATCTTCGATTTTTTAGAGCTCCCCAGAATTAAAGCCCCGTTTGTGCTCTAACTTAAACTGCAAAAACTTGTTGCAGTATTTTTGTGAGATCGGAGTGACAAAGCCACAAAAGTGTACAAACTGACGCACACGCGGCACAACTTAAATGAGCGAGCATGTAGCTACAGTGGTCATCGTCATGATTTTTAGGTGTAAAATATGTTCAGTCGTGTTCACGAAACATCAAATTGACGGAAAAAAGACGAAGAGTTGCTTTGAAGTGCAAATTTGTACATATGCGTGTTTGTACTCGTCGTAGCATTGTTCCAGGCGAAAGGAATTATTGGGAAAAGTTCGTCTAGGTGCACACTCGAGTTTGGTTTTCGCGTGTAATAGTTTCTTCAGCCCTAAGGCGCACAGGTCGCGAGAAAGGCACTGAAGGAAGACTGGGTCCGCGCAGAAAGCGTCCTGGAGACGGCACCCACGATCTCCGCCTTCTAGCGCCTGTTGTAGCACGTCCGAAAATGACGTTTCTCTTCACCGCCATCTTCAGAGGAGAAATGTCTGTTAAGTAAATTACTAAGTTTAGCTCCTCAGCAGCATTTTGCTCAGGAACAAAATTTTTGACAGCTACAGACGCATGTGTACAATTTGCGGGGTTCTGTTCGAAGAGCCTGAAGCAGTCTCCAAGACGGCGAGAGTTTATTCTGGCAGAAAGCTCATGAAAAAGGCGTTATCCAGATGTTTTATACTCCGAAAGTTCCGCTTATAGCTAATCTTTTTCTTGTGCTTGTTCAAATAGCGCTCGCTTTGAGCTGTGCAACTGAGCCGACAATCTCACGGAGGTACAAAAAGCGCACGCGCATAGGCTGCTGAGTAGAGGACTGGCGTGGCGTCGGCGACACGACTGACGGACGTGTCGAAAACGCTGTTGCGATTTCAACTTTTCTGAAGCGTATTGATCTGTTTATATTTATTTTCGTTGCGTTTTAATTTGTCTTTAATTGCGACGGTACAGGCGTCGGTACAGGCGTCGATGCCCACGGTTATGTGCTGTTGTGATTGAGCATGAGACGTCTATACTTAAACTCTTATTGCTTGGCGGAGACATCGAGACGAACCTTGGTCCTGATATCAGCCAACAATTAAAAGAAATAGCTGCGGATATAAAAGAGATTAAGGAAATTCGCCTGGCTAAAATTGACAAGAAATTAGACTTGCTGACGCCAAGAAGAAAACGTCGGCTGTTGTCAAGAACAAATAGGGAATCTGAATGTTCTCATCAAAATCCATGCTAGAAAAAATTGCCGATCTCGAGAATCGTGGCAGGCAAAATAACCTGATAATATACGGCTTACCAGAGGCAGAAGGAGAGACGCCCCCGATACTTGAAGGTACCGTAAACAAAAACATAATTGAAGGCAGTCTAGAACTAAAACCAACAGCAATCGAGCGCATACATCCGATAGGTAGAGCAGCGTCAAACAAGGTTTGACCTGTAATTATTAAACTACTATACTCTAGAGACAAACCTTCAATACTAAAGAGGGGACTTAAAGATACCGGCCTATCGATTGCTGAAGACTTTTCTAAACGTGTACGCGATATCCGAAGGAAACTATAGAACAGTGCGAAAGCTAACCGAGAAAATAATGAAAAAGTTTCCTAAAAAGAAAAATACGTTCATTGTGCGCAAAACGTTTCAGAAAAGAAGACAGATAGGACAGAGCGCACTCTGCGCTCTGTCCTATCTGTCTTCTTTTCAGAAACGTTTTGCGCACAAAGAACGTATCTTTCTTTTTAGAATGCAGTACCAACCAGCCCAAGTAGCCACCCTGTTGAAAAAGTTTCCCTTGTTTTTGATAGGTTATATATAAATATTGGCGGATATGTGTGGAACAATGAAGAGGATGACAAGGAACCGCTTAATAAAAAAAATCGTAGAAGCAGACTCAGCTACTACAAGTTCAGCAACGGCGGTGAACGTACCCAGTTATCAAACAAAAGAGGGAGCTGTTACTCGTCGTGCTGCAAAATCGGCAAACTAGCACTCCTCACGGTGAATGCACGAAGCGTCATCGATAAGCCTGAATTGCTTGAAAATCTGATCAGTGATCATGAGCCTCACTTAGCAGCAATTACAGAAACCTGGCTCACACCTGACGTTTTTGATCACGATTTTGCACCACCTAACTATTCTGCGATCCGAAACGACCACCCCACACGTGGCGGTGGAGTGGCGTTATTGATAAAAAAGGGACTTTCATTTGTCGCTGTTCCAGATGTACAAAGCGCAGATGCCATTTTTTGCAAACTGCTTTGTGACGGCGCGAGAATATTCATGGGTTGTGTTTATCGGAGCCCAAACTCTGGTGGTGCTTCTATCAGTGCCATTCATGATTACATGCAACGTCACACCGTTGGTTCGCACGATGTTCTCATGGGTGACTTTAATCTGCCAGATGTTGACTGGTACACTATGTGCTACTCATCATCAGCTTCGGATACACTGTTTGACCTTATGCTTACCTTTATTCTCCATCAGGTCGGTTCACGTCCAACCCGCTCACAGGGAATTCCTCAGAACGTACTTCATCTAATATTTTTCAGTAATTACTTCGACATAAACCGCATTAAAACTGATGTAGTCCATGGTATATCTGACTACGACATACCAGTGTGCTTGTACCCCTTTACGGCACCATAACCACTCATTCTTCTGTATCTGTAGTAACAGACTCCGAAAACGCCGATGACGACAGCATACTGACGCACCTCGCTCATGAATCCAGCATTTTTCAGAAACCGGTTCCCATGCTTCAATAGATGGGTGATTCCACGAGAGATCGAGCACGCCTGTCCGGTCGCATTTTTTGTTTTGCCTGGATTTTTTGTATGTTATGTGGGCACATTCAAAGTGCACGGAACTGAAAATTTTATTTCCAAGAAACGCTCCCAGCGCGCCAAAAAAATATTTGAAGGTGGCGGCGCGGGCCTCCTGTTTTTGCTCACTGCAATGTTTTCGCATTTCACGGCCAAATTTAGTGCGAACTATAAATGATGTGTCGAAATTTTTTTTGCTGGTTTTAATACGCATTACTGTGAATTACATCCATGCTTTTTTTATGCCGTCCTCAAAAAGACGAAAATGTGAAAAAATGGCAAACACGGCCGAAATCAAAAAAGTGTGCTAAGTTTGAGGCGCCTTGGCGCCTTTGCTATTACAAACAGAAACTTGAAAACGATGTAAAATATAGAAAACAGCCTTCGCAACATTTATACCGAAGATCATTTTCCTACGAGCAGCGCAAAAAAAGAAAAAAAATAGTTAAAGAAGCGAGTTTTTTCAAAAAAGCACATTTTCAAAAAAGAAAATAAAAAAAACTCCGGTCTCAATTTTGACGACAATTTTTTATCGGAGAGCGCTTATGTCAATGAACACACGGTTTTAATATCATATGTCCTCATTTGCTTTGTTTACGAGATATAACTGGCCAAAATGACCCTTACTGTGTGTGCTCACTTCAGTGCGACCGATGGTTGTTATCAGCTTGCATTGTGCGTAAATCTCAGTTTTAATTATTCTGCTGCAGCAAAACCTTGCTCTGGTGGCTTTTCGTCAAGAAAAATATGTTCTCAGATTTTATTTGTGTCTAGCGTGTGCAAAAGTGGGCTGCTGCCGCCCTCTAAAGGGTGATTCCACGAGAGATCGAACATGCCTGTCCGGTCGATATTTTTGTTTTGCCTGGGTTTTTTATATAATATGTGGGCACATTCAAAGTGCACGGAACCTAAAATTTTATTTCCAAGAAACGCTCCCAGCGTGCCAAAAAATATTTGAAGGTGGCGGCGCGGACCTTCTGTTTTTGTTCACTGCAATATTTTCGGATTTCACGGCCGAATTTAACGCGAACTATAAATGATGTGTCGAAAATATTTTGCTGGTTTTAATACGCATTACTGTGAATTATATCTATGCTTTTTTATGCTGGACATTACGGACGCAGGGATTTTCAACCTTTTGCATATGCTGGACCCCAAGGAAGGTAATGGCCCCGACGATAAACCAAATACATTCCTCAAAAGATATGCAGAGTGGTGCAGCAGATACCTAGGCCTAATTTTCCGGAAATCACTCACTTCTTCACAACTACATCAAGAATGGAAAATAGCCCAGGTAAAACCAATCCACAAAGGAGGAGACCCAGATTCACCTTCAAATTCCAGGCCCATTCCACTAACTAGTACATCATGTAAGCTTCTCGAGCACATAATCTTAAAGCACATGACTATTCTTAGCACATCAAGCAGGCCTCAATGAAGCCTGCTTGATGTGCTGTAGGCGGCGCTAGTCATCAGCTAAAGAAATAGCGATGTTAGAGTGCATAAAAGAAGCGTCCTATATGTAAGGCACTGGGCATATATGGGTTAAAAATACAAAAAAGGATAATAAATAAATAAATATATACATAAAAATAAATAAATAAACAGCTCACTACACTTCAGAAAGCTTGAAATCGCTACAGCGCATCAGCTATCACGTCCGTCAGTCGTGTCGTCGACTGCCGGCAGTCCTCTACTGGACGGCCCATCTTAGTATGCATATGCGCTCTCCGTTGGACCGCTCGAAGAACAATACTACAACGAGAACAAACGCGCCTATGTACAAATCTGTACTTTAAAGCAACTCTTCGTGTTTTTTCTGTCAATTTGATTCTTCGTGAACACGAGACAACATACTTAAGCCCTAAAAATCATGACAATGGCAAAAATAGCTGCATGCTCGCTCATTTAAGTGGTTGCGCGTGAACGTGCGTCGATTGAACTGTTGCCTGATATGCAAGACAAATGCGCAGCCGGCTGTACTGTACGGGAGAATTGGTGTCGTTTTCGTGCACCTTTTTGCCATCCGCGAACAGCGCGACCGCGCGAAAATGGGCACCAACCAGGATCCTGGCGAACGCCGCGCTTGCTCGCGCGCGGGGACGGGTTTTCCTGACTAAGGCAACATTTGTTTTCGCATAACTAAGAATAGTTTCGTCGCCCTTGGGACTGGAATAGAAAAATATATTTTGTTTCAGTGAAATTAAAGGCGGTGCGCGGACATGCCCCGAGAGAGAGAAAACTTTTATTTGTGGAGGCCTCAAGGATTATCCTCGTTGGGTGGAGCCCTTAGTTAAAGGCCCCATTGGCTCGCGCCACACCACGTAATAATAATAATAATAATATCTGGGGTTTAACGTCCCAAAACCACGATATGATTATGAGAGACGCCGTAGTGGAGGGCTCCGGAAATTTCGACCACCTGGGGATCTTTAACGTGCACCTAAAGCTAAGTACACGGGCCTCAAACATTTTCGCCTCCATCGAAAATGCAGCCGTCGCGGCCGGGATTCGATCCCGCGACCTGCGGTTCAGCAGTCGAGCGCCATAACCACTAGACCACCGTGGCGGGGCCGCGACATACCACGTGCCGGTGGATCAGCCGACGCTGCTCCTGCGGCTCTGAGCTGGTCTGCGCAGTCTCCCAGGAGGATTGTGAGGGTGAAGTAATAGGGCGGCAGCCCGGTGGTTGTGGACATTCCCAGGTGCAGTGATACACCGTGGGCTTCGCTCCACAATAGGGGCAGTATGAGGGGTATTGTGTGGGGTGGAAGAGATGAGGGATGCAAAGGCAGGGGAATGAATTAGTCTGAAGCTGCCGCCAGGCAACAGCGTCTTCTCGGTTGAGTGATTTGTGTGGTGGTAGGAAGTACATGCGGCTTTTCGGTAGTGTTGTAGCGTTTCAGTGTAGTTGAGTGGTTCTGTTGGTGCATCGTCTGGGTTGGACAGCTCTTCCGATGGCGCCCGGTTTGTGAGCTCTCGAGCTACCGCATTAGCGCGTTCATTGCCATGGAGAGAGGCGTGTCCAGGTGTCCAGACGATACGCACCCTGTGTAACAAAGTGGGGTGTATTGATGTCAGGATACGGTGTGTGTAGGGTGTGACCATTCCTTTCGCTATGTTCCGACAGGCAGTTTGTGAATCGGTAACCACGGTAATTGGTTCGTCCGGGGCTGGTAATTGTGAAGCGTGTATAATAGCCAGGGCGATAGCAGCCTCCTCTGCCGTGCCACTGTCCAGGGTTTTAAGCGTAGCCGGTACCTTTACAGAATCGGTATTCTCCACTACGACCAGACACATGGCCCGTTTTTGTGGATATCGGGCCACATCAGTGTAAAGGACTGGTGCGTTACATGTGCCATCACCTACGACTCGCATTAGAGCTTGAACTCTTGCCCGTCTCCGGCCTTTATGTCGATCAGGGTGCATATTGCGGGGTATGGGGGCTACTTGAATTTTCCTCCTGATATCAAGTGAAAGATGTTTGGGCTCTTGTTGCGATTTGTTTGGCACGCTGTATCCCAACCGAGAGAGAATGAGACAACCCTGTCTTGTCCGCTGGAGAAGTTCAATTTGGCTGTTACAATGTGCTTCAATTAGTTCACGTATGGTGTTGTGAACCCCAAGTCGTAGAAGGAGCTGCGTGGACGCGTGATTAGGCAGTCCCAGAGCAGCCTTTAGTGCCGTGCGGAGAAGGGCGTCCATCCGGCTTGTCTCGGTTTGAGTAAGGTTGTGGGGTGGTAGGTCAATCTGTTTATGATGAGGGCTTGCACCAATCGGAGAGTATCTTTTTCGAGAAGTCCATGTCGGTGGTTGGTAATGCGCTTAATCATATGAGTCACTTGGGCGATTTGTTTGCGCAGTAGTTGGAGGGTACATGTGGCCTTGTCGTTGTGTTGTATATGAAGTCCTAATATGCGGAGTCTATCTACCCATGGAATAAGGTTTCCATTCAGATGCACGATAACGTCTGGTGATATGTTGTTTTTTTTTCGGCGTTTAAACACCAGCAGTAGTTCCGACTTCTCAGCAGCGCAAGTGAGTCCTCCGGCTAAGGCATACCCTTCAACCACATTGACAGCGTCCTGTAGTGCGTCTTGAATGGCGCCGTCTCACCCTTTGCTTACCCAGATTGTGAGGTCATCGGCGTAGAGCGCATGCTGCACATTTGGAATTTTGTCTAGGAGTGGTGGTAGTTTTGCCATGGGCACGTTGAACAGGGTAGGTGATAAAACTGAACCTTGCGGAGTGCCTCTGCCGGAAAGCCTTATTAGCCCCGAGAACTAACACTGGCGGCGCGGCAGTCGCGGCGATCTGACAAGGACTCGCTTGCTCCGCGGCCGAGGATCGCCTTTTCCTGCGCCCGCCGCGTACCCGCTCTTTCGCGATGCGGTGCTGATTAGTCCAGTGGTGCAAATCTCCCAAGGTAGAAGATGGAAGTTTACACTACTAGCGAAAGTTAGCTGTAGAAAGCATGGATAATATAGCTTATAGTGGGCAAATCCCCGTCAGGACGAAAGATTCACTGTGATGCACGTACGAGAGCAAGACATTCGTTGTTTTCACCGCGTACTCCAAGACATTGGTGCCAATAAAATTTACGCGAATGGTTCTAACTTCATTAGAATTTGGCGTAGACCCCACGGTTAAAACATGCGTCCCGAAGAATTACAAATGAAACTAGGACGTTTTCAATTCACTATATACATTGCGGTTTATCGTACATGTTATGTCTGCCTTTACAGATTATCTAGGTGATTTGACAGAACTGCGCTTTCTGCTACAGGAGAGTTTTGGATGAATCTCTCTATCATGAAGATCCATTTAATACATTTGGAACATTGAACGACATAATACTGCCTCACGCACAATGACTTCGGAAATGCTGAGATGTTAGTATACTTGTATTATGTAAAGATTTCTTCTCCACACTCGTCTGGGATTATGCGGCCGTATACCCTGATTTGCATAAACTGCTGGTCCGATGAACCACCGGGTCACAAGCCATGTTAACTTCTCGTGGGAGCACAGTTGATAGCAATCGTCTGCAAAACAAACGGGTGAAAGTCGAAATGAGCGTTCTGAACTGTTTCGATGGCACTCTCAGTGAGGTGGCCCGCGTATTATTTAAACGTCCTTCGCCTCAATAAGTCATTGAATGGTCTGGCATGTCATGTCCGCATAAAGGTTGATGATGCTCAGGGATATATCAAATGCAACGAAAAATAATTTCTAAGCTAGTACTTATACAAGTGTAACAGCGCCGTTGCTGCGATGCTGCATGAAGATGCTGATGAAGGCAGGCGTTGTGCCCCTTCTGGTGGCAGTTGCCAGCTTGCTCTCTCCCTCTTTTCTCTGTGTCCTTGTGCTAGTATGTATACAGATCAAATAAATAAATAAATCTGACAGCAATAAGAAGTTTCCGCAATTTACCTCAACTTGTTTTTGTAGCAAAATGAAGCCCTGAAGTTATTGCGAGGAAAACGTGAAACTAAACAACGTGGTGACTGAGTGAGTACACAAGAAAAACAAACACAACAACTGCGACGGTGCTCAGGCGAGCGCTATCGAGATATTGTGTGAAACTCATTACTGTAAGCGTTTTTGTAATCGTGCGCGGGTCTTCGCACACCGGCGAAAACGTTGTCCGCAGATCGCGGATACGTCCGATCAAATAACACTTGGCGAAGTCATCATATTTTTTAAAAGAATCGCCCGTGAACAAGGCAACGTAATAATGTGAATAAGGTGTCTTGCGTGCCAAGACCGAGACATGATTGTGATATATTAATTTTGACCGCCTCAAATTCTTTAATGTTCTCCTGTATCTAAGTAGAGGGATGTTACCCATTGTATTGCGGCTGCTGTGGTCTGGAATCAGACCCATCCCCGAGGTTAGCAGCGCGACACAACAACAAACCTGATCAGGGGCCTTTCAAAGTGTGCACAACAAAGCGCGGGCACGGCTGGCGATTGTGAAGAAAAAATGTATAGCTTTTTGTCGTTTTACCAGGAACATTATCGATGCTGTTTTCGTCATTCATCTGACGCTTGAGACAGGCAAAAAGCAAACGCAAACAGCGGAACAGCGTACGAAGCAAGCGCATGATATGCCGGCGCGTCACGGCAGGCGTCGAAGAGTCCTTTCCGTGACGTCATCCAGGCCTCCCGCCAGGCGGCGCCACCCCAACTTCTCGGGGCTAATAGTGCCCGACCGAAGTTCCCCAAGGCCAATGGTTGCCGTGTGGTCAGATAAAAACGCTCGTACGTAATCGTAGGTGCGTTTGCCACATCGGGAGGAGGCAAGGTTGTTTAAAATGAGGTCATGTGAGATATTATCAAATGCCCCATTAAGGTCCAAGGCCGAAATTGCTCTAGTTTGAGCCACACTTGGGCCATCCACGACATCTTCCTTAAGTTGTAGCAGTACGTCCTGTGTCGACAAATTAGCGCGGTAACCGAATAGGGTGGTAGGAAAGAAGTTGGTCGCCTCGAGGTAATCTTGCAGACGCAGTAGAACAACGTGTTCGAAGAGTTTTCCGACACACGATGTCAGGGATATGGGTCTCAAATTTTGAAGGGACAAAGGTTTGCCAGGTTTTGGAATTAATGTGATATCGGCCTGCCGCTATTCCTGAGGAAGTGTTCCGTCTTTCCAATGTTTATTGTAGAAGTCAGTGAGTTGATGGATGGCCTTATCATCGAGGTTGCGTAGTAGTGCATAATGAATGCCGTCTGCTCCCGGTGTCGCGTTTCGTCTTATGTCTAGCAGGGCTGCCCTCACTTCTGCCTCTGTGATGTCTGCATCCAGGTCCGTTTCTTCCTTGTGTGGATAGTCTTTGTACTCGGGCCGAGGACCTGTAGATATGTATCGCTGTTGCAGCGTTCGCAGGAGGTTGTCGTCATCCATCTGGTCTTTGTGAAGAATAGTACGGATGGTGCTATTAGTGTGAGTTCTTGTATGTGTTGGGTTGAGTAATGCTCGGAGGATTGACCATGTTTTAGATGTACTCAGCGTGCCATTCAGGCGGTCGCAGAAGTTGTGCCAGCTGTTCTTAGTGAGGGTTTCGGCGTATTCTTTCGCTTCTGCCGTAATCCGTGCGATCCTTTGTTTAAGCTTGCGGTTGTGCCGCTGCCTCTTCCATCGCTTCGTAAGACCTCTTCTAGCATCCCAGAGGTGAAGTAAATGTTTATCCACCTCTGGGACCTCCGTTGTCGTAGTTAGCTGTTTGGTTACAGCTTTGAAATCTGCCTGTAGAGTTCGAATCCATTCACATAGGGACGGTGCATCGCTTTGTTCGGAGTTTGTTCTCTTGCGCCGAAATGCCTCCCAATCGGTTATTTCGATCTTACGATAGGGAATACGTGTCGGCGCTACTTCGACCTCTGTGGCTAGAATGTTGTGGTCACTGCCCAAGCTCTCCATCAGATTAATCTATGAGCATTTAGTCAACCTTTTGACCATTGTTAGGTCGGGACACGAATCCCTGCTCACGCTGTTGCCTGTTCTCGTAGGTGTGTCAGGTTCTGTTAAAAGAGATAATTGATGAAGGGTCATAGCGTGAGCTAGCCAGCGGCCTTTGGGAGTTTCTGTTTGATATCCCCACGCTGGATGGTACGCATTGAAATCTCCGAGAATTATCAACTTTTTTACTTGCTTGCAAGCAGCAGTAAAAAGGTGTCCAAACTCGTCCCGTCGAGATTTAGGTGCACTGTAGATGTTTAGTACGAACAAGCTGGTTTGCGATCGAGATGTGGGTCAGATCTCTATTAGAACGTGTGATCGACCACTGTGGAGTGTGTGATCGACCACTGTGGTGTGTTTAGATACGAGGGCGGCTGCTAAATGCGGATTGGTGGTGTCGTGTTTATCTGTGTATGTGTTGTAACCAGGAAGTGTAGGAGTGCAGTGCACTTCTTGGAGTGCTATCACATCTGGTTGGTGTGGCTTTGTTGATAGGAATTGTGTGAGTGCCCCGCGCTTCTTGCGGTAACCTCTACAATTCCAGTGCCACACTCGGAAGGGTGTCGTAACAAGTTTCTAATGTTTGCTGGTCATGATTGCTCGGTGTGTCGGTAATGAGGGAAACTGTGCTTCAACGACGCGGACGGGTATAGGGGTGTGACCTTCGTGGAACTCGAGCGGAGTATGTGTCATGTGGAAGGGAGTCAGCTGGCTGGGTGAAGGAGGTGCTAATGAATTGCTTCATGTCACTCATGGCCTGTTCAATTACCCCTTGCACCATGTACTTCACATCGGCCATAATATCTTTGATTTTCTGCATTCTGCCCTTAGAATACTCCCCATCTCAGCTGTCATTCCTCGCACCTCTTGTTTTGCACAGTAGTCGTCATTCCGTTTGTCAGGCGTAAGTGGAGGTGTATCAGTGTGTGTGTTAGCCTGTCCGGGAACTGTTTGGATTTGTGACTGTTGTGTGGAGGCGGGTGAAGGATGGGAAGATGAAAGAGGAGGAAACTGCGCTGACCAACTCACCGACGTTGTCTTGCCACCAGTGCCTGCGGGCCCCACTGCCCCATTCTTTCCTTGCTGCTGCAGCCTTGTCGCCCATACACTCTGAGGTTGGTTGCCCTCTCGCTGCTGGTTGTGGATATGGCTGGCAGAATGGCTCCGGCCTCGCGAGCGCTTGTGATCCTTGGAATGGCTACGGCTCCGGGACCAGTCGAGACCTTGAGAATGGCTGCGGTTCCTGGACTGCTTCTTTGACCGAGACCGGGTGCAGGAGCGGTGATGTGGTGCAGTGGTGGTCTTTGTTTCCTCAAGGTTGAACGATGTCGCTTTGCTGGGCTTTCTCTGCTCCTCAATTTGTTGCGCCGCCATTTTCTTCTGCAGTCGGTGTATGTGGCTCTTGTTAAAGGGCTTCCTTTGCCGTGCTGGACACCGGGAGTCGGTGGTGGGGTGCTCTCCACCACAGTTGAAGCATTTCGGCGCATACATGGTTGTCCGTGGGGCTTGGAATGCCACATACGGTACATCTGGGTTTGTCGGGGGTGGGACAAACATCTGCTCTATGGGTCGTGGAGAGGCACACGCCACACAGCTGTTGTCGGGGTTTATGAATGTAGCAACGGTACTCCGCTCCGTAATAGTAGATATACCGCGGTACCCGAGTGCCAGAGAACGTTATAATGGCCGTGGCTGAAGTGCCCATCATTCTTGCATGGAGGATCTGTGCCGTCGGTGATCTGAGGTTTGTCATCAGTGTTGTGGGCGTAGTGTTCTCTATGCCTGAAATTACTCCTTTGCAGGAAGCATCCGGAGCTGCCACGTATGCCTGAACTTCGTGCTGCTTGTTTGACAGACATAGAAACTTGATCTGCTGTAGTCGTGGAGCTATTTCCTCGTCCAGTGTGCTGACCACTGCAACGTTCTGGTCTCGGCGTATACGTATGGTCAGCTGGTGGAGGGTGATGTCGGGTAATTAAGCTGCCATACCAATGGCCCGTGCTATGAAATGTTGCGGCCACTCACTCAGGTTAAGGCCATCTCTCGGTCGGAAAACCACTTTCAAGTCGTCGATCGGGAGTGGCGGTAGCATAAAGCTTTTGCGCGATGTAATCTGGCTGTTCTGCGTCAGCTCAGTGCTGCACGGCAAGCTCGACATGGCCTGCGCTTGTCGCTTGCGCTTCCGGGCCACGAGAAACCAAGTGCCATCTTCGTTGTCTTCGCTCGGTTCTTCGCCCATTGCAGCAGGCGGGGTTGTTTCATTCGTTGCTGCGGCTTGTACGGTGTGTCCGGCACTCATCTTCGGAGTAGTGGCTCGTCAGGCGTGATAGGCGAGCGATGCCTTCGCACCGAAACTGTGGCGCCTGTGTTAGGACTAGCGAAGCGGACTGCCCGCCTCGAAATTTTCAGCGTCGGTGAAATGCCAAGAACTCACCGGATGTAGAAGATCTGAGTCTCAAAAGATGCCGGGCGTTGAGACGCACACACCGACGTTCTTACCTGAACACACTCTATACAAGGCTATGCTACGCTCTGCTAGCGTGCCTGGATAGCCGAGTGTTAGGACGCTTGCCTTCGGATCGAGGGTACGCTGGTTCGAATTCCCTGGTGAAGAATTTTTTCCAGCAAGAATTTTTCTCTTTCTCTTTCTTTATACCTATCTTTCCGTCTCACTGTTTGTTTGTTTAGTTCTTTCTTTCTTTCTTTCTTTCTTTCTTTCTTTCTTTCTCTCTCTCTCTCTCAGTTCTCGTTCTCACGGTTATGACAGGCATGACCACTCAATGAAAAAGAGGCGCCGCCTGTCGAGTGGGTGCGTTTTCAATAGAGGAACGCGTGAGAAGCGATATATTCAGACGCTAGCGCGGTGGCGCTGCACATGGGTAAACCGCGGCTGCTCCTTAGTGAAGGCTAGGGCGAGTGCAAGGCAAGCTCTCTCTTAGAAGAAGCAGATATACGCTGGGCCATGCAAGTAAGAAAACGTGCGGTTGTTTCTTGTTGCGTGGGTTGTGTCATTGCGTGCCTAATAAGATCGCATATTTCACGGCAATTGCAGTGTCATAAGCTCTGGAGGGCGGCTTGCAGACCAAAGGTACGAAGAGCTTGGATGTTTATTCCACGAGCTCCCCATAAGGTAACAACTTCGGGATGCCTGGTTTATTTCGCGACAAGGCGACAACCAAGACAACAGGTGGGTGCCACACTCAAAGGCAGTCCTCTGTTTCGCTCAAATGAAGCATGACGACTTCAAGGTAAGGTACAAGAGCAAGGTGCTAGGACCGAATGCCCTGCCAACCATATCCTGCGTACAACCAGCCAGCGGCCTCGTTTAAACTTAGACCACTTCATGGAGTTCTGACTGCTGCTGCCATCTGAAAAACGAAACAAGATTCTCAAAAAACGAAGCTCTCCACCACTCACGCACGGACAAGGAAGCCAGGTGAGCGCAGCGCCGTCGTATGCGGACGGGGTCTCTGGACCGGACGACGACCTGCGCGCTCGCACGTTCGAAGACCAGTTTAGAACACCAGATACTCTTCGATTTAGGGAGGTTCACCGCAGGAAGTGACATAAATTAGCACCACCTGCAGGTGCTACTAGTTTCATTCTCGCCAGCGGAATGAACGAATGGTTACAGATGCTGCAAGAAAAATGCGACGACTTCCAGAAAATGCTGCATGAGGACGACAGGGAGCGACCTGTGTAGGCTACCACAAAGATCGAAAAAGTTGCACCAGAAGGCGACAAATATGCCAAATTTCTGACGGAAGCACACGGACTCGTTCGTGCCGTGTGCCGACAACGTGGTCTATGTACGCCATCCCAGTGTCATGCGGGCAGAAGTACGTCGGCCAAACGTCAACATGCCTCAATGTACGCCTACGTGAACACCGGTGGAATGTGCAGCGCGACAACTCCGGACATTTGAGCGCGAACTGTAAGG
The DNA here is from genome assembly GCF_013339695.2 of Rhipicephalus sanguineus. Classification (NCBI taxonomy): domain Eukaryota; kingdom Metazoa; phylum Arthropoda; class Arachnida; order Ixodida; family Ixodidae; genus Rhipicephalus; species Rhipicephalus sanguineus. The sequence goes on from NW_023615038.1 coordinate 98,734, forward strand.
GGCGTGGGTGCCTGCCTGCCTACAATCAAACTGAGGTAATCTACAAAAGATGGCCGATCCCTCTGTTATAGGAATCGTTATAGCACGAAAGTGAAACATGCCGTCACAGAAGTAGTTGATTGTTTATAGTGCATTGGTATATGAAAGCTCGTACAATGTCTACTGTTGTTTGGCAGATATTGCCACGTGGTCGTGACGTCGACGAAGACAACAGTCAGCACGTCCGAGATGAAACTGTTTATTTGGCCGAACTTGTGGCCGAGAAACTGAGAACTAGAACTACAGCAATACACGCTGTACAATGATAGCGGCGAACAGGGCGTCGTCCGTCGATCAACTGACAAGCGGTCAATCGCGTCGGCTTTTATACAGGCGGTATCGAACTTTCCAGCAATATCGCTGGTGGCGGCGTTATCTCTAGACAAAGCTGGAACATTCGCGTGCGGGGCGCAATCTTAACAGAACGATCTACTACAGACGTGAAGCTTCTCGAACAATGCTTCGCGGACAGCGTCGAGCGTTGATAACCGTCCCTGCCGGTCAAACCCGAATACATCAAAACAAGACAAGAAGTGGGCGTGGCATTGCCCCCCTCTGAAAAAGCATCGTCCCGATGCTTGTGAAAGAACATAGAAGAGAGAAAAAAAAAAACAAGTGCATACAAAAATAAATTTCAATAACAAAGGAAGAAAAATAGAGTCCCCAGGTTCGCTAACGCGCAAAAAACGGCTTAAGGCGCACGACATGGACGACTTCAGGTCGTGCGCGGCGTCGCTGGGAGTTCGTAATGCCGTCCGGGATCACCTCGTAGTCAAGAGCGCCGAGGAGTCGAAGAACCTTGTATGGCCCGAAGTATCGCCGAAGGAGTTTTTCGCTAAGCCCACGTCGGCGTATCGGCGTCCAGACCCAAACACGGTCGCCGGGCTGGTATTCCGCGAAGCGTCGTCGAAGATTGTAGCGACGGCTGTCGGTGTGCTGCTGGGTCTTGATGCGCAGGCGGGCGAGCTGTCGAGCTTCTTCGGCACGTTGTAAGTAAGCGGCGGCATCGAGGTTTTCTTCGTCGGTGACGTTGGGTAGCATGGCATCGAGCGTCGTCGCCGGGCTCCTTCCGTAGACCAACTTGTACGGCGTCATCTGCGTCATTTCTTGGACGGCCGTGTTGTATGCGAAGGTCACATACGGAAGGATGGCATCCCACGTCTTGTGTTCGACGTCGACATACATGGCCAACATGTCGGCGATGGTCTTGTTTAGCCGCTCGGTCAGGCCATTTGTCTGTGGGTGGTACGCTGTGGTCCGGCGGTGGCTTGTTTGGCTGTATCTCAGTATTGCCTGAGTTAGGTCAGCAGTAAACGCCGTACCTCTGTCGGTGATGAGAACTTCTGGGGCGCCATGACGCAGGACGATGTTCTCAACGAAGAACTTCGCTACCTCGGCGGCACTGCCTCTAGGCAGGGCCCTCGTCTCGGCGTAGCGGGTGAGGTAGTCTGTAGCTACGACGATCCATTTGTTTCCGGTATTGGACGTCGGGAACGGCCCCAGTAAGTCCATCCCGATTTGCTGGAACGGCCGTCGAGGTGGCTCGATAGACTGCAGAAGTCCGGCTGGCCTAGTGGGCGGTGTCTTGCGTCGCTGACAGTCCCGGCAGGTCTTCACGTAACGAGTGACGTCGGCGGAAAGGCGCGGCCAGTAGTACTTCTCCTGTATTCTTGCTAGCGTGCGAGAAACACCCAGGTGTCCAGCCGTCGGGTCGTTGTGTAGAGCCTGGAGGACCTCTGGCCGCAATGTCGAGGGTACCACGAGAAGGCAATCGGCTCGAAGCGGTGAGAAGTTCTTCTTTAGGAGAACACCGTTGCGCAAGAAAAATGACGCCAGTCCCCGCGTGAATACCTTCGGAACAACGGTGGTCCTGCCCTCGAGGTATTCCACAAGGCTCCTGAGTTCTGGATCCGTTCGCTGTCGTTCGGCGAAGTCGTCGGCACTTATGATTCCCAAGAAGGAGTCGTCCTCCTTGTCGTCCTGCGGCGGTGGGTCGACGGGGGCGCGAGACAGGCAGTCAGCGTCGGAGTGTTTCCTTCCGGACTTGTAAACGACGGTAATGTCGAATTCTTGAAGTCGTAGGCTCCACCGTGCGAGGCGACCTGAAGGGTCCTTCAAGTTAGCTAGCCAACACAATGCGTGGTGGTCGCTCACAACTTTGAAGGGCCTGCCGTAGAGGTAGGGGCGAAACTTGGATGCAGCCCAGATGATCGCTAGGCACTCCTTTTCTGTTGTGGAATAGTTCGTTTCTGCCTTTGATAGCGACCGGCTAGCATAACTGATGACCCTTCCCTGCCCGTCAGTCTTCTGCACAAGGACGGCGCCGAGTCCTACGCTGCTTGCGTCGGTGTGGATTTCCGTATCGGCGTATTCGTCGAAATGTGCTAGTATCGGAGGCATCTGAAGGCGTCGTTTCAGTTCTTCAACTGCTTCGATTTGCGCCGTTTCCCACTTGAATGGCACGTCGGTCTTCGTGAGGTGAGTTAGCGGTTCGGCGATTCGTGAAAATTCCTTGACAAAGCGCCTGTAGTAGGCGCACAAGCCGAGAAAACGGCGCACGGCTTTCGTGTCGGTGGGGGGCGGGAAGGCAGCGATGGCAGCTGTTTTCCGCGGGTCTGGGCGAACACCACCCTTGCTGATCACGTGACCCAAAAACAGCAGCTCCTCGTATGCAAAGCGGCACTTTTCAGGCTTCAAGGTGAGGCCAGAAGTCTTGATTGCTTGTAGTACAGTGTCAAGGCGCCGGAGGTGTTCGTCGAAGCTTGAGGGAAACACAATGACGTCGTCCAAGTACACAAGGCAAGTCTGCCACTTCAATCCAGCCAGCACGGTGTCCATAACGCGCTGGAACGTCGCAGGTGCCGAGCAAAGACCAAAGGGCATAACCTTGAACTCGAAGAGGCCGTCTGGTGTTATAAAGGCAGTATTCTCTCGGTCTCTCTCGTCGACTTCGATTTGCCAATAGCCGGTCTTGAGGTCCATCGACGAAAAGTACCTCGCGTTGTAGAGTCGATCCAGGGTGTCGTCTATCCGTGGGAGAGGGTAGACGTCCTTCTTCGTGATTTTGTTCAGGCGGCGATAACCGACGCAGAAGCGTAGGGTTCCGTCTTTCTTCTTCACTAACACCACGGGTGACGCCCATGGACTCTTCGACGGCTGGATGATGTCGTCGCGTAGCATTTCGTCGACTTGTTTCTTTATGGATTCGCGTTCTCGCGTTGAAACTCTGTACGGGCTCTGCCGGAGTGGCCTGGCATTTTCCTCTGTTATGATGCGATGTTTTGCGACTGGGGTCTGGCGGATTCTTGACGATGACGAAAAGCAGTCCCTGTATTTCAAGAGCAGGGTTTTGAGCTGTTCTTGTTTATGCTTCGGAAGGCTAGGATTAACGTCGAAAACTGGTTGAGAAGCTTGGTTCGTCGGTGTTGGCTCGGAAGAATTGGCGGTGGCGAAAGCCATCGACGTAGCCGTGATTTCTTCGATGTAGGCGACTGTCGTGCCTTTGTTTACGTGCTTATACTCGTTGCTAAAATTTGTGAGCATCACTGTTGCTTTGCCTCCCCGCAACTCTGCTATTCCTCTTGCGACGCAAATCTCGCGGTTAATCAACTGGTGCTGGTCGCCTTCAATGACGCCTTCCAGGTCTGCTACTTTCTGAGAGCCGACGGAAATGACGCTGGAGCGAGGGGGAATGGTGACTTGGTCTTCCAGCACATTCAAGGCATGCTTCCCTGGCGGCGTGTACCGCGGTAATGCTTTTTCTGTAGATAGTGTTATCGACTTGGATCTGAGGTCGATGACTGCACCATGAAGGCCTAAGAAGTCCATACCAAGGATGACATCTCGGGAGCAATGCTGAAGGACTACGAAGCTTGCGGGATAAATCCGGTTGTTGATGGAGACCCTCGCTGTGCAGATTCCTGCCGGCGTTACTAGGTAACCTCCCGCTGTGCGGATTTCGGGGCCTTCCCAGGCGGTCTTGACTTTCTTCAGCTTCGTCGCGAACGGTCCACTGATGACAGAATAGTCGGCTCCAGTATCGACGAGAGCGGTGACGTTGTGGCCGTCGATGAGAACGTCGAGGTCACTCGTTCGTCGCCTACCGTTTCGATTTGGTCGCGGCGTCGGATCACGGCTACGTCGGTTTGTCCCGCTGCTTCGTCGTTGTGTCGTCAGGTCTTCTTCGGGCCGTGAAGTTTCGACGTCAGGGCTTCGTTCGGCTTGCGGCGTGTTCTTTAGATGTCGTTGCGGCGTTGTCGTCGGCGGCGGAGGATCTTCGGTATTTCGTCGTACAGCAACCGCAGCTCCATCGGTTGCTGCCCTTAGTTTTCCGGATACGGGCTGGGTGACCGGCCTCGCGCTGGGCTAGTGTATGGTCGGCGTTGGGGGGAGACGTAGCGGCCTGGCGACGGCGAACGGAAAGGTTGTCGGGGCGTCCATTGCGTTCCCGCGAGGTAGTCGGCGATGTCGTGTGGTCTTTCCCCTCGCTGTGGACGCGGCGCGTCGATGGCGAACCCACGCAGTCCCATCTCTCGGTACTGGCAGCGGCGGTAAGTGTGGCCAGCTTCCCCGCAATGGTAGCAGAGCGGGCGGTTGTCAGGGGCACGCCAGACATCGGTCTTCCTCGGGGTGTAGCGCTGGCCGACAGGTTGGCGGTAGGGCGTCGGTGGTGACGGCGGCGTCTGGCCGACAGGTGGACGGTAGGGCGTCGGTGGCGGCGGCGGCGTCTGGCGACGGTACTGCGGCTGTGTGTCGTCTTGGCGTGGGCGTGGAGGAGGAGCATGACGGCGGGATGCAGCAGCATAGCTCATAGCTTGCGGCTGCGGCTCTACTAGCTGAGGCGCACCGAGTGAATGCTGGATCTCCTGGCGCACGACGTCGGCGATGGAATCTACTTGAGGTTGCGACGAAGGTAGAAGTTTTCGCAGCTCCTCTTGCACGATTGCTCGAATCGTCTCACGCAGGTCGGCGGATCCTAGCGCTTGAACGTCGGCGTAGCTTGTGGTCGAGAAGCTGCGGTTGTATTGCCGTGTTCGCATCTCAAGCGTTTTCTCGATCGTTGTTGCTTCGGAGACAAATTCTTGGACGGTATTCGGCGGATTCCTCATAAGGCCAGCGAAGAGCTGTTCCTTTACTCCTCGCATGAGGAAACGAACCTTCTTTTCTTCAGGCATGTTGGGGTCACCGTGGCGGAACAGCCGGGTCATTTCTTCCGCGAAGATTGTCACGTTTTCGTTCGGGAGCTGAACCCGTGTCTCCAGCAAGGTTGCGGCCCTTTCCTTTCGAACGACGCTCGTGAACGTCTCCAAAAAAGCACTGCGGAAGAGATCCCAGGTTCGAAGCGTGGGCTCCCGGTTCTCGAGCCATGTCCTTGCTGCTTCTTCCAGGTAGAAGTACACGTGGCGCAGCTTGTCGTCGGCGTTCCAGTTGTTAAATGTTGCGACCCTTTCGAACGTCTCCAGCCAGGTTTCGGGGTCTTCACATGGCGAACCACGAAATGTCGGCGGCTCCCTGGGCGGCTGCATCACTATCGCGGCAGGGTTCGCTGCGGCCGTCATCGTGCCTGTTGTTCTTGTCGCCGTGGCTTTTGGCTTATCCGGTAGGGGTCCGTATTGGGGGGGTAGTCCTTTCTGCCGGCGGCTGGTTCGAGGATCCGGGTTGTCCTTAGAGTCGTCGTCTTCGCGGTTTGGGCTTGGGTCAGCGCTCCGCGGTGGCGTCCGGATCATGAAGCAGCACCTCCACCAGATGTCACGTGGTCGTGACGTCGACGAAGACAACAGTCAGCACGTCCGAGATGAAACTGTTTATTTGGCCGAACTTGTGGCCGAGAAACTGAGAACTAGAACTACAGCAATACACGCTGTACAATGATAGCGGCGAACAGGGCGTCGTCCGTCGATCAACTGACAAGCGGTCAATCGCGTCGGCTTTTATACAGGCGGTATCGAACTTTCCAGCAATATCGCTGGTGGCGGCGTTATCTCTAGACAAAGCTGGAACATTCGCGTGCGGGGCGCAATCTTAACAGAACGATCTACTACAGACGTGAAGCTTCTCGAACAATGCTTCGCGGACAGCGTCGAGCGTTGATAACCGTCCCTGCCGGTCAAACCCGAATGCATCAAAACAAGGCAAGAAGTGGGCGTGGCAATATATTACCGCTTTACGTGGACGCACTCACGTTGACGCCTAGTGGCACATCTCCGTACCGACCACTAACGCCCATTTAACCATCGCGGTAGCTGAAGTTCTTAACAGGTACGTGGACACCGCATATAGGTAATCCCGCGCAAATATGGCATCAAAAAGCACATCATAAGCACTGATACTCCATATGCACTCTTTCAAAGCATCGTGAAACGCGGAGAGAAATGCTACGCGCGTTGTGTCTTCCCTCTAGCCTGGCCGTTAACTTTCACAGGGCCAGCGGGAAACGCGGCGTGACAGCCAGACGGACGTCGGAAAGCTATTTTTCGATATGGATGGGTGCTATGAGCGAGGCTTGGGCTAAAAACTACCTCGCGGCGTGTTAAAGCGTTGACGAAAATACTCTTCTATGGGAAAGGCGCCGAATGGGACGGTCGTAGCAACGGCGCATTTTTTTGTTTTTTTTTTCGAGCCTGATGGCACACATGTCAACGCCCCTTTGTAAAGAGAGCGCTCATACCATCCATCCATACAACAGCACTGTAAAAAGAAAGTGTGAAAGATAAAAGGCGTGTTCATGTAGCCTCCGTTATGTGTTTGATGGTAGGTGAGTGGGCTAAACGCCCGCCAGCCGTCGTAGCGGACTAAGAGCTCACGGGTTGGACTCCTGTGAACGGAACTTTTTCTTAGATTTTTTCTTTGCCACTTGATGGCGCTCATTTTGCTGACGTATTTCCGTGAAGGAAATGCGTCATGAAAGTCCTAGTGGACCCCGGCGTAAACCACTTTCGTGTTAAAAACAAAAAAATATGCTCACTAGAGAAATTGTAGAGGCAGCCCACATTGCACGTTTCGGGGAGGAACGCATTAGCATGCCTTCCATTGACTTGCACAAAAAAGAAGTCGATTATCTTTCGCCTGCGCATCCTTTCACAAGATAAAGTTGTCTGTACTTCATTTTTATTTATTTATTTATTTATTTCGCCATCGCGAGATGCGCAATTTTTCAGAGCATATATGCGTCTTTTCTGAATAAAAAAAATCTATTGAAAGTCTGCGCTTGTCCGTGTGAGTTCTCTTTTCGTGCATTCGTGTTTACTCCCGCGCTGTTGAAATTTCCTTCACGAGGAACAAGTTGATAAACTTAACAGAGTAAAAACAGCCCAAGTTTTCCCCTTCGTGGCAACTGCAAGTGTTTCTACCCGCTGCCGTCGTCCACAAGGAAATACAGCAGTCACTGGGAGCAGCCTAGAAAAGGAGTCATGAGTTACGGCGATGTCACGCGCTCCCCCTCGGCGCCTTGTTGAAGACGCCGTGTCATCGCAACATCGCCAGCCAGCGCCACTGCCCAGCTATCAGCCCGCGTGGAGTCTCATGGAAGAAAGGCGTATGACCCGACCCAGTAGTCTGTCTCGATTACAACGACTGCGGAGGACCCGGCCACACGTGTTGCATTTGCCAGTACAACAAGCTCGGACTGTGTGGTTCGCTGTAAACGCGCCGCATCAGATGTCAGGTGAATGACCTCGTGTCATCGAGAACTGCCTGGATGGGAATGCCTGGAGTCCTCAACGTCCACTGCGTTTACCTTCGGCACTGTTGCCGCAGCGTCAGCCGTACACTGGCCCATCCCAAGCGCCGATGTCAGCCCATATTCGGAAAAGAAAAAGTTGTAACTTATGGATCTGCGGCTGCTTTTCTTCCCGAGAAACGTTTGCCGCCGACGACGACGCTAGAATATTAATCTCGACCCGGTCGTAACAATACGCTGACAGCCAAACAAAGCGTCGAAGAAGCGGGGAAACCCGACGCAGCGGTCGTCCGACGCCGCGGCCTAAGCGTAGTGCAAGACAACAAATCTCCGCCTTGGACGCTGCCACCGCTTTAATGGATACCAGAGCCGAATACGCCTTCGCGAATGTATCCTTCAACGCTCAGATGTAGGTCAGGGCATCATGAGAACGCCCCATAATCCAGGCACTTGTGCCGTAACGCCGACGGGAATGTTAACAGCAGGTTCTGCTGCGAACGGCCGTACTTATCCTGCGTCGTTCTTACCAACTCTGAACAGTAGCGCAAAAAATCACACAGACGACAACAGAGCAAGACGGGATACATGCCTGCTATTCCTGCTATTGAGGTGCCCAGTGAGCGCATGTTTTCAACCGCAGGAAATAACGTAACATCACGGCGACAGAGCCTGCAGACAGGTCATGTGGAATAGCTTGTGTTTCTGCGCTGTGTCCCGTCTTGCTCTGTCGTCGTCTGTATGATATCTTGCTCTACTGTTCAGAGTTATGCAATTCCAACTAGCCCACCAGTCTGTCCTTTTAAACGTTCTTACCAAGCCGTGGTAGGTTAGCACGTAAGGTCTGGGGCTGCTAGGAACGAAAACGCGTGCTCGATTTGCGGCCACGCAGGCCACATTTGAATGGAGGCGAAATGCAGAGAGCCCCCGCTTCCTTAGATTAAGGCGCACGTTAAAAGTGGTCAAAATTAAACTGGCGTCCTCCGCTACGGCGTGCCTCGTGGTCGTACCATGGTTTCGACATGTGAAATCCCAGAAATTAATATGCGTCATTCACAATATTGCAAAAGTAGGGGTGTGCGAATACTCGAATTTCGAATTCGAATCGAATAATACCTAACCGAATAATTCGATTCGACTTTCGAATAGCCAGTATTTGAACTTCCGAATAATTCGAATATCTAAAACACGACAAAGCCCAATGGTGCAACTTGGTTAGAGTGGGGTGGCTAAAACTAACGCTAACATCGTTACAGTAGAACTTGCGTTGAAACTTTCAGCGCTGTCCTGGTTTAAAAGCGAACGCATGTTTATTTAAAAAAAACAGTATTATGTCATTTCCGCACATAAAAAAACACGTGAGAAAACTGTCAAGCCCTTTGCCAACTTCTCGTCCTAAACGAAGGCACGGACTTCCTGCGTAGTTCGGTTGCGCATGCCGCAAGCACCGTAAAACGTCCCGACTTTGGTCCGCGATACCCTGGGCGATTGGCTTCACATGTGAACATTTGTTCACGCTGTGCAGTCGCCACTGTCGCACCGCCAAGCAAGGAGCTGCACTTTATCCATGTATCGCTGAAATCGATTTGCGATGTCTTCCCATTCCTGCTATTGAGGTGCCCAGTGAGCGCATATTTTCAACCGCAGGAAATAACGTAACATCACGGCGACAGAGCCTGCAGACAGGTGATGTGGAATAGCTTGTCTTTCTGCATGACTATTTGTAGTCTTTCGGTAGCAGTCACTCACCGTGTTGTGTGCTCGAGGACATAATAAGATTTTACTGCGTTGTTTTTTGTAGCGTTAGCTACACTTGCGTAGCCGGAGCCGATTTCGCGTAGATTCTCATGAGCTGTGCTGCGCACACGCGAGGATCAGTTATGTCACACAGCTAGCTCACCGGAGCCGGCATCTCACGCGCTCTCCGCCACCGCCGCGCGCGACTCGCCGCTGCTGGTCTGCGCGTTCGTGAGGAGTGGCGTCGTAGTCGCGGCAGACAAACTGGCGCCGGCGCGCGCGCAGACTCCGCCACCGCCGTGCGCGACTCGCCGCCGCCGGTCTGCGCTTTCCAGAGTCACGTCGTAGCCTTGGGAGTAGGGGTGTGTGAATATCCGAAAGTTTCGAATATTCGTCGAATATTACATTCGAAATATTCGTATTCGATTCGAAAATCGTGTATTCGAAAAGTTTCGAATATTCGATAACTTCGCATATTCGAAAAATTCGAATATGCGATTCGATTATCATGCATAAAATAACTTGTCTTCCACATTTCTGCGGCGTTCGTATCGCTCAAAACGTTGCCGAGAGGAGCGATAAACATCGTAAGTACACGGAGGCACGATATCTGACTGCGACGAGCGCCGCAACACGTATGATTTATTGCTGGTGCATCTCCGACGTGCAGCGCTGTTGGCGATCATGTAACCGTACATTTTCAATATTATGCGGCCGTAACGTGCCGCACTACCACTCATTCACTATGCGGGACCACTTCTGAAGAACGACAGTGACCCATGTGACTGGTGGCGGACTGTAGGCACTTTCAGATACCCCTGTCTGGCAAAATAAGGCTCCGTGCAGACGTAACTCCGTTGCCCGAGCGAAGGTGTCCCTAGCGGCAAGAAGCGCAGATTTGGCGGGATGCTCTCACGCGATCGCAATGGGGTGAAATCGAGGTACTATGCCTTATACGATGACTATACTGTTCGTGCTTTTCGCGCTTGGCCAGTGACCAGAGCGACCGTCCGTCCGCGTTATCAACGCGATCACTCAGCCGCAAGTGGTGGACGATAAGAATAATATAGCATAAAACATCGCTCCGCGATTGCACCCCTGCGCGCTCCACACTCCCGCTGTGACCGACGCGAGGTATTTACGCGGGCAGTTCGTTTTGTGTCGGTTGCGCTGTTCGTAGGAATGCCGAACTCAGGGAATAATTGCTGCGTTGCTGGGCGCAACAACACCTACAGGAATTCTCCGGACACGCGTTTTTACCGGTTTCCATTTAGAGAATATGAACGGAATCGGCGTGAATGGTGGATCGCACTTGTTCGACGACAAAAGTGAGTTTTGTGAGCAGATGGGGTATTTTTTTTTTTCATTGCGAGTGAGAATTTATGGATGCTACATAGCACTACAGCAACGATGGGTCTAATTGGACACCCCGGCCGTACAGCAGAATATGCAGCAGGCACTTTGTAGGAAATTAGAGGCAACGAAGTCCTGCGCAAATAAAGTTTAGTTCTTCTTTGCCAAGTCAAACGAAGAGGCGCACCTAGCATACAATCCATCGATATTTCCTGAGCGCTACAGGTTCACAGAGATGGAAAGTGTTTTCTTTTTCACTCAGCGGCCGTGACAATGCAATTGCTGGTATCGCCATTTTCAAGCTGCCGCTGAGTTCGCTACCGCGTTAGCCCGAGGGTGGTAAGCTGTGATTGTTTAGTGAGCGAGGCGGCCCGCGTTACACGTGCGCAGTTTCGCTCAACGGGCTCGTCACCCCCGTTGTCTTCCCCCAGCTCATGCACTTTATGTTGCCGCGTTCGCCTGAGGATACACGAGGTCTGGCGAAAAGAAGCACACGCGCTAACGCTACGTTCTCTGACAGTTGCTAACTATTTGACGTCTTTTGGAAGCAAACGGGGAAGAAAACACTTCAAACGAAGCACCAAAGCGCGGCGCAGTGGCTTGCCGCCGCCTGCGTCGTGTGCTCCTTTATCCCGCCAAATCTGCTGCCGCAGCCGCTTTGGCGCTGGAGGCAGCGCGCGACTGTGGCGGCTCCTAACGTATGCACAAGCGAGCGTGCCTTTTCAGTGGCAGGGGGGTTGTCTCTGTTAGAAGGGAGCGCCTGCTGCCTGATCATGTGGAGCAACTCATATTTCTTCATGATAACATCTAGTCATTACTTTCATTGTGCCGTGATATTTGCTTGTGTTGTGATGTGCATTGTGCTAGCCTGGACATTGTGTGTATGTTGTGCTGCCAGTCAGGCTGTTAATGTTTTTTTTTTTCCAAATAGCTACATATTAAATAAAATATTGTTACTGTGGAGGCATTTTTCCTTTGATATTCGATATTCGAAGGTGGATATTCGTATTCGATTCGTATTCGAAAAATTTGATATTCGCACACCCCTACTTGGCAGACGTATTGGCGCAAGCGCAAGCGCAGCTATTCGCCTTCGCTGCGCAGTCGCCGTCTATCACTGTGCTGGAGCCGCTTGATAGCGCCTCTGACTGGCGTTTGCAGGCGGGTAACGCCATGGAGAAAAAGAGCGCAAATGCTGCTCGACGGCGCAGAAGAGCCGAAAAGCTTATCTCATCAAATCCCGAAGTAGTTGCCTGGCAATTAGCGGTTCAGCGTACGAAGAATGAGCAGAAGAAGGCTAATAATCCTAGGCAATCTGGAAAGCTAAGAATAATCAGCTGAACCTTTGCTAACGCTACGTATGTCATGGCATAGCCGAGCTAAGCCTGTGCAAATTTTCTTTCAATTTTCAATAAAATCTTTTGTATTCGATATTTGATATTTTTGGCCACTAATCGGCCCTATTCGATTCGAGTTCGATTCGAGATGAAATTTCACTATTCACACACCCCTACGCAAAAGCGCACAGAAGTAATTCTCGTTGCGGCCTTCGCGAGTCAATGCGGTGTAGTCGTCGACTCGAGTCGATAACGCTGTCTTCAGAAAAGCATCCTGTCGAAGCTAGATCATTAGAGCTACTCGATGTGTTAGCGAGTGTTAGCAGGGGTATAAAGCTGGTCTCACGGAGGCTATAAGGAAGCATATACAGTGCTGTCTCGCTCTGTGCTTCCTGGGTATTCTTGACAAGAAAAATATTGGTCGGAGCTCATGTTATACAGACCTGTGTTATGACTGGCAGTCGGTGGCGAGGCGCTGACCATGAGAATCTGCGGGCGAGGCGTTCTCAAACTGCTAGAACACCTGCATCCTTCCACGAAACGGAATTTCTGGGACGACGAGTGACCAACAATGGGCAGAATCTCGGCCTCAAAGTCTGGGACGGCAGGGCCGGAGACAATGGGCCACCTGGGCTTGGCTTGGTACGCTGCCGAAGCCACCTGACGGGTATGTTTGGACGGGAGTCTCCGCAAACCTTTTTCTGCCTTCGGGGAAGAACTGCAGGAGCAAGCCCGTTCTGCCTTCGGGGAAAGAACTGCAGGAGCAAACACGTTCTGTCTTCGCGGAAAGAATCGGAGGGGCAAGCACGAGGAACCTGTTGTCCTGCTTCCCCCACCTGCGTGCCGTCAACCGCCGGACCCTTACTGCTTCAAGTGTGCAACGACCCCTCAGCGACAGTGAAATGGACTGTGCCATGGTGGGAGGTGTCGTGTGTGTGATTGGTGGTCATCAAGAAGGAGGAGCCAAACTGAGGGGTTAAAACGACGGTGCTGAGTGAGAAATGGGGCTCTGAGCCCTCGGTAACAGGCTCATCCAATTCGCTCGTCGCGGAACTCTTTCCTTGTAACGATGTAATTGAGTGTACGAAAAGTGCCAGTAAACTTGTTATTGTTTTCCCAACTTGCTAGCAGCATTTCCTCAACCCGGAGACTCGACTACGCTACCAAACGGAGTCCGGGTACGACGCTGCCCTATCGCAGCAACAGCATGGTTGCCGAGAAGGGACGGATCCAAACACACCGGCACGACACCTGCAAGGTTCGGGGGCTCGTGCCACTCAAGCAGATCCCCATAGATGTTTACACGCGAGACGCCGGGAAGATCCCCAGGGACTGTAATGCCAAAACCATTGCACATCTGACCTCTAAAACTGAGAATATTCTCAGATTCACCATAGGAGTAAACAATAGAAAGGAGGGGCTTGGAGAAGACAACCTACTTAGGGCGCACCATGCTTTTCTCATGAGCCACATCAACTATGCGGTATCGGCCTTGGCAGTGAACTAATACCGAAAGGGGCCAGCTTGATACGCTGATGCGCAAAAGTGTCAAGAAGGTACTGCGTATTCCCGTCACAGCGAGCACGGACAAGCTAATGAATCTCCGTGTTCACAACACGACCCTCCAACTAATAGAGGCGCAACGTTCGGCGCAAATCACGAGGCTCTCGGCCTCCAGCGCGGGTAGGCGCCTCTTAGAGGCGGCATGCTTGCGGCCTCGTTTTATTTAAAGTGAGGCAGTTCAGCTGGACGATAAATCAAGAGGAACCTACGTCGTCAGTCCCTTCCCCAGGAACGTTCAGCCACAGCACAATGCAGGCAGGCGACCAGCTTGTGCCACGGCGATCTTAAATAAAAGAGTAGGCATGGAAGCCTTTGTGGACGCAGCTCAGTATGGGCGGTCCGGTAAGTTTGCGATCACGGCAGTCAGAGAACAAGCCGAGCTCCTTATGTGGCCTCGGTAGCCGCTGTAACGGCAGACGTGGCAGAGCAGGTGGCGGTTGCGCTGGTGATGCAGGATTGTAAACTTCCGTATATCTACACTGACTCCCGAGCAGCGGTCAGGGCTTTCGCAGCGGGAATGGTTGCTAAAGAGGCGGCAGCGGTTCTGAAAAGCAAGTCAACCAGTAATTGTGCTTCCGTGCATTACATCACGTGGTTCCCCGCTCATATGGGCGACGACGTGCTGCCGGGCCATGCGAACCCCAATGAGGTTGCTCCCCGCCGTACGCGAAAACTCACGCACCGCGACGGCGGTGACGCTTCATTGGATTCGGAGGAGTTCGGGCACAGAGACCCCTTATTACCCTTTCACGAGATCGTCTCCCACTATTGGCCGCAAGATCCAGCAGAGTCGCCGCCTGGCGGCTACTGGCTGCAGTGCGCCTAGTGTGGATTGCTCCCTGCGCCGTCTGCTAGCCACGTCGTGTTTTCATGTGCGCGTACGTCCTGCACGGTTTCAAAGGGCGGTTTGTTCTGTTATGTTAGCGCGAGTTTAACTGCTCATACGTATACCTAGCATGGTGTACAGAAGCAAATGGGCTTGCTCGGCTGCATGCGCATTGTAATAAGATCATTGAGTGCGACTTTCGAGAGGGCTGTGTATTGATGTCGTACCCTTCGTTCACCAGAATCATTTCAGTGTTGGTGCCGCTTTCTGGTTCAAGCACATCGTAAAGTAAGCTTGGCATAGTCCCAAACATAAGGAGCATTAAATAATGTGTGAATGCCGCGTTTTAGCGACTCGGTGGTAAACAAAAGCGAGGCTCATGTACTTTCGCGTTGTTGTTAGGTGTATCCGCGATGCGCAGCAGCGGCGGCCGTTGGAACCGCTGGTGGGTCGCGTAGCAGACGCTTCATTTGCGCGCGTGCGATTTGCCGCTTGTGCGCACCCCAGATAATTGCTTTTGCGGCTATAGTGTGCGCAAAGGAGCCGCACTTTATAATAGTGGACATGTGTCCGATGTCACAGCTGTGTGGGACGACAATGTGTGGGGATTGAGGTTTGCCCGTCGCCATTGCGCGGGTTTTCGCCTATGTCTGCCATCCCCACGTCCTATCATATGACGCTCCCTTCCTCCGCCGTCTTACGGCGCTGGGCGAGCGGGGGAGTGACGTTAACCTCCCTCTCCCGGCGTCGGACCTCGACGGGGGCGCTGCGCTCGAGTTTCGCGTCTCGCGAGACGTTTCGCGCAGCGGGGGATGAGACTCTCTCTGGACCTCGTAGGGTAAGCACGTATTTTCTCTCCCGTCCGTCGGCTCCTCTTTTTGGGCTCGCTCGGACGGAGCTCGCTAACGGTGCCTTGCGCCAGCGGCGAGCGCTTACCTTACGTTGTCCTTTTCCGAACGCTAGGCCGAAGAGCGGTGCGGTGCATTCGCACGTGGTCTTAATACGCAGAAGCCGTACCTATCGAAGCCAACGCGAGCGGAGTTTGCCCTCACTCGAGCGTTTGGGCCCTGTGGTCGCGGATCGTAAGAGTACGCAGCATAGTCGCGAGGGACCCGTTTTCCCTCAGCGGCTTGTCGCCGTGCGCCCTTTGCCCGCGGAGACGTGCTAGCGGCACCCTTTGTGTTGTATTTTCGCCCGTGGCGTGGTGAAGCCTGTTTTGCTTCTCCCGCCGCCTTTGGGAGCGGGCGTTGTACGGCGTTTGTGGTGTTGCCGCAGGCAATAAAGTGTTGCGGATCTCGAGAGCAGTACTGTGTACTTGCCGCGTTGCGCTCGGCGCCTTTGCGCTCGAACATACGTGTGCAACGGCGCGCTAGTTCACGCGAGGCGACGGCAAACGCGGCCCTGTGGCTCGCTATGTCCGATCCCACGCTAGTGGCCGTACTCCTGTGAGGTACGTGCACACTACAAATGTCACCATACGCGCCAAGTGTTTGCCATAGACAAGCGTCAACAAGCTTCCCTACGAAGTGCAGCTCATCGTAAGTACACCGCCTTCGTTATAACGTCGCGATCAATAATGCCTGCATGCGTTGACGCGTGAACCAACGTTTTTTCTCGACACAGTAGCTTCGTTTACGTGCCATGTGTTTACATAGTAGATTTTGAGGGAGCGCTCTCGCACCGGCGTATAGATTTCACAGATGCGGCCACGCGAAGGGTCAGCGTTGGTAAAACTTTTAAGCCAGTACGATAAACTTGTGAAAAAATAAACGATACACTTGTCATCATCGCTGCAGAAGCGCACAGCGAACATTCTGCACCGATGATCGCATTCCAGTGCCATCAATAGGTAGAATGCAGCCGATTTCGTCCAGCACACGTGTGATTCCACGGCGCTTTTGTAAAGGAGCCGTGACCTTCCCCACATTCTCTGGAATTGCGCTTCGCGCCATTCGTTTTTCAAGAGAGCCTAGGCATCGCGTCTTATCACTAATAACCTCATGTGCATTGTAGCGTCTACAATGCAGGCGAGGTGACCAAGTTAAACGTAGTAGCGTTCGCTGAATACGTAGCGACATAAATGGAGAAATAAAAACACGGTAATCGTTCTAACACTGCCGTAAACAAAGCGCGATTGCTTACTTTCACGTCGTACAGCCGCAATCCACCGCCGCCGTCGCTCTCGCTCATGAAATAGCACCGGAAACCTGTAGAAGTGCGTTCCTGCGATTTTTTTGTGTGTGTTCGAGCAGCCGACAACACAGCAGTTATTTTTCGACATCGCTGAGGCCCGACAGAGTCGTTAAATCACGACGAAAACACATCCATCCGTACACTCGCGTAGACGCTCGCGGGAACACTGCTCGCCGGGACCCGTCAGCGCTTCCGAGCCGTGGCGGGAGATGGCGTCGTCGGCGCTTTGCGCATCGCCTGTAACTGCAGCACTGTAGTTCATGATGAGCTTTAGTTGTGCTTAAATGTCCTTTTATTATACGATCGTAGTCCCACTACAGCGAAAAATTTCTGTCAAGTGAAGTCTGACACTTCGGTACTCAAACTGTCCCCTAAAAAAAAAGACAATGGAATGACACGGCAGTGATAAAACGGAGTTCCCGGGCGCAGTTTAACCTTTGGGCGAAATTTAATGCAGAAACACCAGTGTGCTTAGATTTAGGTACGCTTTGAAGAACCCAGATGTTTAAAATTAATCCCAACGGCGTGCCTTACATTTTTGTCGTATAATGTCACGCAAAACCTCATCCTTTTTTTTCACATTATCTTGAGCGTTTGTGTGGAGTTGTTATAAATTGATGGAAGGCAGCGGACATGATTTGTTCGAGAAAAAAAAAAACCCTTATTCCGTAAAATAACCGCACCTTTGTTGCATCACTGTCGTGCACGTAATCAATCGATGAAAACTCTGTGCTAAACACTCTTACATGCGTTTGCGTATTCGCGCGAACAGTGCTATTGAACTCATGGCACAGGAATATGGGCTGGTATACAAATGAAGAAGAATTAAACACTTTAGTAGTTCAGGCGTGCTACAGCAGTGCGTAGTACACAGAACACAATGTAAACACGTACAGAAAAAACAACAAAAAACGTCGTATAGTGCGTGCACAGACTGTCACCCAGGGCGAGCATACCTTTCATCGGCAGATTGCGCTTTTCTCACTAGTAGTAATAACGTTGGATGATCTTCGTGCATCGATTCAACAATGAAGAGCGTATATATTACCAGTAAGCTGCAATCAACGCATTTTATTCGCCGACAATTGGCTCGAACAGCTCACAACGAAGCGCCGCTATGTGCATTTGTATACGCGCCGCCGACCGCCTCTCCACACTAACGCGGTGACGGTGCTGCCTCCTATAGGTCGATCTCGCGGCGAATAGACCTCGTGAGCTGGTATTGTGGCGCTACTGCTCTCGCCCTTTATCGGGCTAGCGGTGCACTGCTAGGATTGTCGCCTGCGGGCCCGTCTGCGCTTGCGGCCTGAATGTCCAACGAGACGGCATGTACAACGAGACTGAATGTCCAATTGTGGACATTCAGTCTCGTTGGACATTCCGTCTCGTTGGACATTTCGTCTCGGTTGGACATTCAGTCTCGTTGGACATTCCGTCTCGTTGGACATTTCGTCTCGGTTGGACATTCAGTCTCGTTGGACATACAGTATCGTTGGACATTCAGTCTCGTTTGGACATTCCGCCTCGTTGGACATTCAGTCCCGGTCACAAATTTCGCTTTTCCGTTTGGCAGTGTCTAGCGTTACGTCTAGACGTAACGATAGGAGCCGTTGCAATTACGTCTGGACGCCCCAGTGACACGGGCCCACCACGGACGCTGGCACGGACGGGCGCCTGCCCCGAAGGGGCAGGCGCGCGGGCTAAACAGCGCGTGGCCGCGACAGCGGCCAGTAGCGCGTGACGGAGACCCTGCCAACCGGCTATTGAGCGTTAACGAAATGGCCGCACTCGCGAAGCGAGGGCGAAGCCACCATAAGTTTTCCGCGCCCGAAGGAGGGCCTTCAGTGAGCAACAGGAAAATAATGTGCTCTATCTATCTTAACCCAATGAATGAGTTGTCTGAGAAATTTTAAACTAGGGCGCGTTTATCTCATCTAAATTGGACATTCCGCCCCGTTGGACATTCAGTCTCGTTAGAAATTCCGTCTCGGTTGGACGTTCCGTCTCGGTTGGACATTCCGTCTCGTTGGACATACCGTCTCGATTGGACATTCAGTCTCTTTGGACATTCAGTCTCGTTGGACATTCCGTCTCGGTTGTACATTCCGTCTCGTTCGACATTCAGTCTCGCCGGTCACGTGACGCATTGGACATTCAGTCTCGTTGTACATTCCATCTCGTTGGACATTCAGGCTCTGAATCGCCAGTCTGCATGTTTCAAGGCGGCGGCTACGGTTGCGGCGGCCGCTGTACTCCAAGAACGGCCACCGTAGTTCTTTTTTTTTCTGTCTTCGTGTGTAAATACGCTGTGCTAACGTATGTTTATTTTTGTTTTTCTTCCTGTCTGAAAAACCTCTCAAACTACAGCCGTTTAAAGCTGTAGCCGAAAAACCAGCATGCAGCGACTCTTGTTAACGTAAACATTCAACAAAACTTCGTCCCCTTTTTGCCTCAAGCCATTCAAGAGAGACAGGCCCCCCTCAGTCGGTCTTTTTGCTGAAAACCGAACTGCGAGCCCTACCAACAAAAAAAAAAGAAAAGAAAAAGCCGACAAAACACAGCTGCTTGCGCCGGAAACAAGTTCTTTTCCGTCCCTTGTACACCACGCGGGGAACAGTAGATTACCCCCCCCCCACACACACACACACACACGCTCACAACGCACACACACACACACACAGGCGAGCGCGCACACACACTTTACAGACAGTGAGACTGCAAGCGCCCATCAGTTCGTCACTGATTGTCGTCTGCTAGGAAAGCGCGTCGCCAGCCAAGGCCGCCAGCCTGCGCGTGAACGTGAGGACAAGAAGCGACGATCGTGTGTTGTTCTGCGGTTTCCGTAGGATTGAAATTGCAATAACGTGTGTTTCAAAAGGAGTTCTTGGTCGCTTGGTACGAAGTTGCACGCGAGTGGTCGGTGTGTGGTCAGAAAGAATTGATGTGCGCGATGGAATCTTCCGACATTGGGAAATGCAGAGTGCAATTGTAAACCGTGGACTACGACGTTCGAGTGGAGGTGAGCTTTTGATTTTTCAGTGCTCTACGTGTGCTGAGCCATACCGAACTGTTTTCGTTCCCAACGAAGAGGACGCGGCAAATTTGTGTCTGATACCGCACCGGCTACCCCTGCTCGCCGCTCTAGCTGGCAAGAAATCACGCGTGGGAGCAGAAGACGCAGACAGGCACATCGCCCCTCTAGGTGGCCGTTGTCAGCTTGCTATCTTCCTATTTCTTTGTGACCTTGTAAGCTTGCGTATACATTTAAAATAAATAATAAAAGGCGAAAAAAAACGCACGAGAGTGGGGACACTTATGGACGGAATTCGAGGCGTTGCTTACGCAGCCACGCACAGCTGCGGTAGAGGTGTCTTTCATTTTCGTCCGACTTCTGAGGTAACCCGCAGAATTTTAAAGCTAGTTGCTTCCGAGCGGTGTTCCTACAGCTATTGTGCCAGCCATGCACGCAAAAGTACGAAAAAGTACCGCACTACTGCGACGTTTTTACGTCCTTTCGGCGAGGAGCCCTGCGTTTCTACCGTGAGTGTGCGCCCGGGAGCAACAAACGACAATCCCAACTTTTCCGCCGCGGGCGTCTGGTGGCGCTGCCTGTTCAGTTCAAAGCTGCAGCGCACTAGGCCTATAGAGAGGAGCGCAGGCGCTTCCCGTCTCCACACCCAAAACTACGTAGATCTCAAGCTTTCACGCTTAGGATGCTTCAGACGAGGTCATATCCTCACGAGGTTTCCTAAGCCGGATTAACGGAGATATTATTCCACGGTGCCCGGACTGCGGGGATTTAGCACTCTAGCACATATGCTCTGGCAGTGGCCTGCTTTATGGGATACGTCACATACGAGCGAACAGGACTGGGAAGAGGCCATCTGAAGTACCGCACTCACGATCCAGTCAACGGCCATCCAGAGGGCCCCTGAAAGAGCAGAGAGGTATGGCCTCCCGATTCCGACATAGGAGCAGCCAGCACCGAGCCCCAACGGGTCCTCCGCGGCTAGTCCCTCCGGAATTCATTAAAGTTCTTTGTTTGTGTGTCTGTCTGTCTAGGGTTTCCAATTCACAAAGCCATTGCGCGTAACGTTGATGGATTGTAGCGCATGAATGTTGGGCAGCGAGCGTTGTGGCAAAACAACTAAATATGGTGCACAGGGTGTTTTTTCAGAAAATGCCGGTTTTTTATAGATACATTGTGAGTACAAGGCACCTGTCGTCTTCACACACAAACTCTCTATACATCTGGATGACAAATTCTTTGCCGCAGCTACAGTTACTTTAACAAAAAAAGTCACAGTTTCACCGCAAGGGCGAAGCAATGAATGCGATAGCAACAAATTGTAGTGTTACACAAAGCGACGCTGGCAGCTAACTGTTTTGTATCCGATCTCGCGTAACTACAAAACACTGGTGTAAGAGAATACGGCCGCTCCAGGGAGGGATGCTCTCCGCATAGTCACTTCGCGTTGAGAGTGCACCACGTAGAAGGGTATACAGCCGCCCGCTGTGATGGCTTTCGAGATAGCGCGCGCGCCA